>NW_022436977.1:16951967-16959016 GCF_009761245.1 Sapajus apella
GACCTCAAGTGATCTGCCCGCCTTGGCTTCCCAAAGTGCTGGGATTAGGGGTGTGAGCCCCTATGCCTGGCCTTGTCTTAAGATTTTTTATAAGGAAGAATAGACAAGTTATAGGTGGAGTAAGTTAGAGTTGGGATTATTTATTTCTGTGTCTAGCTAGTTTCATGAGGACAAACAATTCTAATTTCAGCTAATCATCCATGAGACAAAGAATGAAGTTTGAAGGAGTCTATCTGACCTTATCTGCAAGCTCAGTTTAAAGGGGAAAAGTCTGGGTTTGACCTTGTCACAGGTAAACAAAGGAATCCTCTACATTCTTACAGGAATCATGAGAAAGAGTTGGCAGTTTCTTATCTAAGTCATATAGAAAATGGTGGTTCATTTCAGCCGTTTCTAGAACACAGGAAGTTGGGAAGACTTCTAAATGATTGCTGTGTTCCGAGAGCACAGGGCTCAGGTAAAGTTCAGCATCATCAGCACCTTCTTATCTTTATGTGGTTTTCACAGACACCTTACCTGAGTACCCTAATAAAGTACTACTATTTCCATCATTCGCTGTCATACTGATATAGAACGGCTGGGCTCCTGGCTAAACTAACTCCACTCTTCATCCTGGAACCACGGCCCCAAGTGAAAACAGCTGACCCTGTTTTTCCACTCAAATGTTACTTTTTTGGCCTGCCATGCCCCTATCCCGTGCACAGAAAATGATTTCAGCAGGCAGAGCCACACAAGCAGCGGAGCCGGGGAATACAAGCTGCTGAGCGTCTAGACTACAGATAGAAGCAGCTGACTTCAGACGGTGTACCTTCAGGGAAAGATCACCTTCTTCCCACACCACCCCCTTTCTAATTCCTTACCCTGCTGAGAGCCACTTACCTCGCCCAGTAAAATCCTCCGCATACACGACCCTTCCATCCGTTCGTGTGGCCTGATTCTTCCTGGATGCTCGGCTGCAGAGAGGGCAAGGGCTTGGATGCTGCTACGGGGGCTGCCGGGAGCCTGCTCCTGCCAGAGAGGAGCGACGGGCCGGTTCCGGAGTTGGTCTTTGGGAGCTGCGCTCGCAGGCTCGCAGGCTCCCTCTGGCGAGGAGTGGCCAACAGTGAGTTTAGTGAAAGGAGCCACCCCAGTTGCCGCCCACAAACGGTGTCAAGGTCAAAAGAATTATCCCGTCTCAATACCTTCTCTTTATTTCCTTCACAGTGTTTTTCACAATTTGTAATTATTACGTGTGGCTTGTTTTCTTGTCTATCTAAACCTTTAACTTTTCCAGGGCAGGGAATGTAGATGCCAGCATCTTCAGAGCTCAGAACAGTGCATCTTTGTATCTTTACATTTTTGTTCAATCAATTGACAAAAGAACTGACACGAGATGGCAATAAACTCAGGAGAAACTGTTTAGTAAGTATAGCAGTGAACTAAATAAGGATAAAAATAAATAACAATGATTAAAAAAAGAGGGTGAGACTGGGCGCGGTGGCTCATGCTTGTAATCTCAGCACTTTGGGAGGCTGAGGCAGGCAGATCACTTAAGATTAGGAGTTCGAGATCAGCCTGGCCGACATGGTGAAACTCCATCTCTACTAAAAATACAAAAATTAGCTGGGCACGGTGGCACATTCCCGTAATCTCAGCTACTTGAAAGGCTGAGGCACTAGAATTGCTTGAACCTGGGAGGCTGAAGCTGCAGTGAGTTGAGACGTTGTGCTCCATCCTGGGTGACAGAGCAGGACACCGTAAAAAAAAAAAAAAAAAAAAAAAAGAGAGAGAGAGTCAGAAATCCCTGGCAGCAGGACGAGCATGTTCAGAGCCCTGGAGAGCACAGAGTGTGTGGTGTGCGTGGGCATGGCTGTGGTGTGGAAGGGCTCTGAGCAGGGCAGAATGAGGCTTCATACTGAGTCAGAGATCATACCCCAAAGGAGTTTCATACTTGCCATGTCCCTCAGTGCCCTGTATTAATACATCCTTCCAACAAATATTTGTTGAATGCATTCCATGTGCCAGGCACTGGTCTAGACTTTGAGGATATAGCAGGGAACAGAACAGAAAAAATAAGCCTGACAATAGATAGAAAATGTGATTCAAATGAATAGTGCTGAGAGTTAAGGAGAAAAGTAAAGCAGGGAGGGAGGTATGAGATTTAGACTTGCGATTTCAGAGACGGAAGCCAGGCAAGGCCTCAGTGACAACGTGCTATTTGCTGAGTGTGGGGCTGGGGGCTGGAGGTTGTTTTACCAAACTTGAAGGAAGTGATATCTTGGGAAAGGGCATTATAGGCAGAGGACACAGCAGGCACTAAGGTCCCAGTGTGCAAACTCACCTGTAAGACGGCCAGTGTGGTCCGAACAGTGACAGGGGAAGGTGTACAGTTGTAGGAGTTGAAGTCACAGAAGTAGGGGGGTGGAGTGCAGGGGTGGGGCCTTGCAAGCTCTTGTAAGGACAGTGGCTTTTCCACCGACAGAAAATGGGAAGCCATCAGAAGATTTTGATAACAGGAATGACAGTCTCTAGTTTACTTAGCAGGATTTCTTGGGTTGCTATGTTGAAATGAGGCAGAGGAGGATTAAGGCCTGATGTGGAAAGACCCTTGAGAAGGCTCATCCAGGTGAGAAATGGTCCAGTGGTAACATGGTGTCAGAGAGGCAAAGGTGGAGATGGTGACGAGTGAGTGGATTCTGGATATATTCTGAAGCCAATAGGATTTGCTGATGAATCAGATGTGTGTGAGAGTCAAAGATGACTCCAAGATTCATGGCAAGGATAGCATTGTCAAGAATGGAGATGAGGGGGAGTGCTAAAGAGCAGGTTTGGGGAGGAAAAGTAAGAACTCAGTTTTGAACACAGTCAAAACTGCACGAATACTTTTTTTAAGTATAATTCATTTTGTAAATGTAACTGTGAGCATTAGGAAATCATAGTACGGTGACTTATTTCCAATGTGCATGTTGTGTTAGCTGCTTTAGCAGCTGGAGTTAATATTTTTTTTTTCTTTTTGACACAGGGTTTTGCTCTGTCACCCAGGCTGGTGTACAGTGGTGCAATTACAACTCACTGCAACCTCCACCTCCCAGGCTCCAGTGATCCTTTCCACCTTAACCTCCTGAGTAGCTAGGATTGCAGGCACACACCACCGCACCTGACCAATGTTTGTATGTATACATGTGTGTATATATATAGAGAGAGACAGCACTTCACTGTGTTGCCTGGACTGGTCTTGAACTCCTGAGCTCAAGCTATCCTCCTGCCTCAGTTTCCCAAAGTGCTGGGATTACAGATATGAGCCACCATGATCGGCCTAACATCTTTTAATACTGGTTATTTCTTACTCCTGTGAACTTCTCACTTTCCCTGAGAATAATTTTACCACCTCTTTGTTGGGTAGAGGTACAATAAGAAAATCAGAAAGAGCGAGTACACGATAACAGAGAAGTCAGTCTTCTTTTCTTGCTCTCTTGGGCATCCAAAAGAGCACATGATCCAGAGATGGAAGTCTGGGAAGGCCATGCTGTGTGAGAACAGGGGCTTGCATGAGAACAGAGGCTTGGGCTTGAGCCCGAGCCCCCAGGGTCTGCAGCCAAGTCTCACAGCTTGGCAGTTACCCATGACTTTCTCTCACAAGTCAGCTGCTGTGTTTTGCCCCAAACTATTCTCTTCTGCGATATAAACTGCTTTGAGGCTGAGGAGGAAATTAGTCTTCTTGTCCCAGATGTCATTACTTGTCACCTTCTCTGAAGCAATGCCATTCATGATGTGGATCTTGGCCTCAACCTCTGAGAAGTTCTCCTTTCTGCATTCCTCACCTTAAATTACTTAACCTGAAAATATACTGTTTAAATCTTATACTGCAGCTCCATATACTCTGCTTAACTGCAGAAAGAGTCAGTCTACGTAAATTAATTTTCCAGATAACTGAAGCCTAGCCGTCTTTTGATGCCAACCACGAGGACGAGAATTTTTCTGAGGGTGAATTGCAATGCAGGTATCCTTGCTTTCTTAACTAGGATACATGAAACAGAATTCAGCTTTTCTGCCATTAGTCTGTCCTCTGACAAAGTAACGATGTCCTCAAGCTCTACTGAGGTATATAGAGTCTGTGCCTCAGATTGCTCCACTTTTTGAGCCTTGTTTCCTTTGTTAAAAGTTTTTGAAGTTTTGCTGCATTATCCCTGGTGTCAGTTATGGCTAGTTACTGCTCATTTAACATTTTGTTGACTGGAAAACAATGTAACTAGAATTATGTGCAAATGTTCTGTATGGGAACACCATTTTAGTACTTGAGGACCTCTGTGGTCTTTTTAAGGTTTAATTTATTTTTATGGTTCTAGACATCCCTCCAA
Source organism: Sapajus apella (assembly GCF_009761245.1). Taxonomy (NCBI): domain Eukaryota; kingdom Metazoa; phylum Chordata; class Mammalia; order Primates; family Cebidae; genus Sapajus; species Sapajus apella. The sequence continues at coordinate 16,956,305 of NW_022436977.1, forward strand.
ATGAGTATGATCTATTGAGCATGCACACAGTGGAACTTTTCTGGGGGACACTTCATGAACCGTGTTTAACTTATCTGACTCCCAGCTTGCCTCCTAGGAGTTGATATATGATCTCCAGAAATGTGAGATAGCAATATGGCAGGCAGGATTCTAAGATGGCCTGTGTAAGCTCCTCCTCTTAAGTCTGGGAGGGACCTGTATGATGGGGTGCCTCTCCAATTATTAGCTTACTTTGTAAGAAAGAGATAAACATTTTTGCAGATACAATTAAAATCCTTAATCTGTTGACTTTAAGTTCAATCATAAGGGACATTGACCACAGTGGACCTGATTTAATCAGAAAAGCCCTTTAACAGAGGGTCTAGAGTTTAAAGATTTCTCCCTGGTGGCCTTAAAGAGGCAAGCTGCCATGAGTTCTATAGCAGCAAGGAAATTAATACAGCTGCCAACCACTTGAGATTGGAAGAGGACCCTGAGCCTCAGAGGAGACTGTAGCCCTAACTAAAACCTGATTCCACCCATGTAAACTTAGCATGATTTTATTTCTGAAAAATATTATCATGTGAAGGGCATCCTTAGTTTTCTGCTGTGATACAGATTTTCTTCTGTTTTTTAAAATTTTTATTTTCTTTTTTTTTAGATAAAGTTTCACTCTGTCACCCAGGCTGGACTGCAGCGGCTCGATCTCAGCCGTTTTAAGGGAAACCTGATATGCACTGAGAAAGAGAATTAGATAGGCTGGGTGCAGTGGCTCATGCTTAATCCTAGTGCCCGAGATTGTGCCCCTGCACTCCGGCCTAGGCAACAGAAGAAGACTCTATGTCAAATAAAAAAAAAAGAGAGAAAGAGAATTAGATGCCATTCTCTAGTGTATGTGTGTGTGTGTTTTACAGAAGTCTGGTCAATCTGCATTGAGGGTGTCTGCAGGACACCTAGAGAGAAACATCAAGAAAATTGATATTTAAATATATGGATCTGAGACTCAGAAGAGATCTAAGTTAAAAATGTAAATTTAGGAGACACCAGCATGTAGTGGAAATCAAATCATGGAAATGGGAGGGACTGCTTGAGAAGCAGGAGTTCCAAATCTTGCAGATCATCAGGACATACAGGTCCCTCAATTCCACTCCCAGAGATTCTAATTTACCATGGCTATGGTGCTGTCCAAGAATTTATACTTTCTCTTTAGAGCTTCCACTGAAGGCCTGGTATGGTGACTCATGCTCACAATCCCCACTTTGGGAGGCCAAGGCAGGAGGATTGCTTGAGGCCAGGAGTTCAAGAGCAGCTTGGGCAACATAGTGAGATCCTGTCTCTACAAAAGAAAATTGAAAAGGTTAGCCAGGTATGGTGGCACATGAATGTAGTCCTACTACTGAGGAAGTTGAGGTGGGAGAATTGTTTGAGCCCAGGGCTTTGAGGTTACGACGAGCTATAATCGCACCACTACACTCCATCCTGGGTGAGAGAGCCAGACTCTGTCTCTAAATAATAAATAAATAAAGCTTCCATTGAAATATTTCTAAAATTGAGTCTTAAGTGGAAAACTCATAGGACAATGCTCCCAGTATGGCACTATCTATGAAAGAATTTGTGTGTCTATGAATATGTCTGTGTTTGTGGGGATGGGAGCAGAGACAGCGCTGAAAAACTGATGCTGAAGTCATTGTGAGGAAAGGGTGGGAACGATGACAAGAAACATGCACAAAGTGAGGAGACACGACAGTCAGACACCAATGCACATGATTGTGGAATGTTCTTGCTCTGAAACCTGAGTGTAGACATGGAGATGGGTGGCTGGGTCAATAGAGTTGGGTGAAGCAAAGGACAACAGTAGGGCACCAAGGGCCAGACAAATCTGCTGCTCTGTGACTGTAGCCCCATCGTTTTGACTTTCTGCTCTCCTAAATTGTTCCCAATCCAGTTGTTCTTGACCTCAAGGTCTCCAGTCCCTTACAACCACCTAACCCTGAACCTGGAATCCAAGGGCTGCACTCAGTCACCTTCTTGCTAGTAGCCCTCAGGAAATTCAGTAACTCAGTTTATTCTACTTTATATGGCCCCTTTGTCCTACCCAGACCTTGTTTAATGAAGAGCTTGTTGCCCTAATAGCCAGGAGTGTTGTGAGCACACAGACTTTCCCTGCCAGGCCCTCAGGGGATTGCCTCTGCTGCACAGGGCTGCCCCATGCACCCCCTGCCCCGAGGTCACACCCCTTCCCAGGCAGCCTCCGAGCAGTAACTGATAAAAGCAGAATACAAAGGCCTGGCCCTCTCTGCTCTGCTTGAGACGACTCTCTGCAGGGTCAGCTGAGGCTGTCCTTGGGCCTGCATCCTAGCTCACTGCTTACCTCTACGTTTCCTGTTTCTTCCCCTCCCTCCCTCAGGTGTTGATCCCCAAGGGATCAAGATAAACTTTGACTCTGGAGTCCGTTTCCCAGGAAACCCAAGTTGCAGCAGCCTGGCAAGAAACAAGAGCTGGAATGTCATGTTAAAGAAGTCTTATTAGTTCTCACCTTTTCCAGAGACCCTCAAGTATTTCAGAGAAGTGTCAGGCTCAGATGAAGCTGAGGTTAGGCATTTGGATTTCAGGTCCATGGTGCTCAAGAGAGAGGGTTTTTTTTTTTTTTTTTTTTTTTTTTTTAGGGGGGGGTTTTCTTCTTTTTCCCCCGGGGGGGGGCAGAGGTGGGGGGGTAGGCGCACCTACGCCCGC
>NW_022436977.1:16959416-16980556 GCF_009761245.1 Sapajus apella
CTCGTGATCCACCCGCCTCGGCCTCCCAAAGTGCTGGGATTACAGGCGTGAGCCACCGCGCCCGGCCCGGCCCTGGATTTTTAATAGGGATATCCGGCTGCTCAAGCTTTGCTGATGGTCTCCCTTTTCCTCTGGTCATTCTTCTGAGCAGAGAGGCTGGGTTAGTAAGTCTTGCTCTTGAATCCCAGCTTTAAATAACTGCAGATGAGGCCACTGATGGAAATCTTCAAGCTTACATCTGACATACCATTGCACCACAATTTTAGTGACTAAAAGTAAAAACACGACCTAGGCCAAAGCAATCGAATTTGAGTGTTTTTATTTCAGGTTCATTTTTTTTTTTCCACATATTTTTTCAGCTAGAATGAACAGTCAAAACATGTCAAGGAGAAAAATCAAGCTGTTCATCAGAAAAACAATTTTTTCATTGGTTTGTCAATGTGATTAAGTATTATAGACATACTAACAAAAATGAAAAAAAATCAGTACCTATATATTCCAAATTTTGCAAGTTTTTCAACTTTACATTTTAATTATTCTTTTAAATCCATACAATCACTACAGAAAGTAAATATATGATTCAGGATATATTTCCTACTAATGGTTGGAAAATTTGTGGCACTTGGTTTTCAAGTCATCTGTAAAGATTTCATCTGTACTAACCATTTAATTAGAAAAAATATGCAAAGTAGTGCTATGATGGAAATTTCAAAATATTTGATAGGAAGTACAATTAAAGTTTATATGTTGAGAACAGAATATATTTCATTTTGTTGGAGTATATGGTGTCTTCTAACTAGTTAATATACTTTTCCGGCAGCAGCAAATTTAAGCCATATGTCATCAATGATTGCTCAGATCACTTTAAGTGTATAGTCTGTTACATTAAATAACCTTATTTAGGTAACTGCTTTGAACATTTGGTAGACTCAAGCACTTCTTAAAGTTTTCAGTTATTGATTTTTAAATCTGCTTTGTAGGTATAAGCCTCTGAGGGGGCCAAGCATAATTATGTTCCCCACCCTGATGGTCTTTGCCTTTGATAACCACCCGTGGTTACTATGCCAGCTAGTCAATAAGCATTTATTGAGACCCTGCTGTGGGGCTGAGACCTATACTAGGGCTGAGAAGCAAACGCTCTAAAAACAAAAGATTGTTTGTCTAGAGAAGTTTATCATTACATTGGTGGTTTTCATGAGCATGAGCCAACATGAGTTTCCTTGATTTTCTTGTTTATCAACAGCAACGACAAAAATGTTTTTCTAGGGATAGCATTGGCTTTGGCAACCCCTTAAGCAGATAAGAGGAAAGAAAGCTTGCACTAACCAATAACAAAAAAATGATGCAATATATGTAGAATCTGGTAGGATCATCCCCAGAGGTTTGCATATCCATAGATTAGATTTACAGCATAAAGTACTGGAACATATTTCTTAATTGTACATATATTAGGTTAAATGTATTCTAATCTTTCATGTTTCAAGAGTAAAATGTCAAGACATTTTTGTGATTTCCTCTAACTAGTAAGACAGGTGGGAGGTTCTTTGTGAGGATTTCCAACCAAGCCATATACAGCAAATCCGATATGGATCCTTTTCTTGCCACTGGAAGGCTCCTAGTGACATGAAAGAAAAATTTAAAAATGAAAGTGAAAATTACTATAGGAAGTAACGGCAACAGCATTTCTGAACTATTTAATAACCGGCAGCCTTAACTTTTACCTTAACCCAAAATGAAAACACTGAAATTATTATTATATAGATACCAAACTGATGTATTTCTTAGGCAATACAAATACCTATAAGCCAGAAAAACAGAGTTAAGTATTGTAAAGACAAAACAAAAATGTACATTTTCACTTTTCTTTGAATAGGGAATTTGATCAATTAATACCTGCCCACCTTTTTGGTGTAAATGATTTTTTCCAATAATTTAAATATCTTATATTTGGGAAAAACCTCAGAAACCATCTACTGGAACCCTACTACCCAATTCAGGAGACCATCCTACAATATCTTTGATGGATTGCTTTCCCAGTCTACATTATGTAAAGACATATTTATCTTTATACACAGGAGTCAATTCATGAGGTATAAATGTGAAGTCGTTGGAGGTTTTCATGTTTAAATACCAATATTTAAGTAAGCAAACACACATTTTCAGTAAACACAACCAGAGTATAAAGGTGAAAACGGAAATGGCTCTGCCTTTTTCTCCTACCCTGACCTGTTCTCACAGTACAGGGAGCCTCATGAACCTGCCATGGGCACAGCAGCTCAGGGACACCCACCCAGGGAAAGAGCCTGTGAGCTGTGGTAGCTGACTTGCAGCTGTCAGGCAGGGAAGTCCAGGGTCTTAGGTTCCTGGAGCATGGTCTTACTAGATGGGCACACGCTTCTGGATAAGGCATGGCAGACAGCAAGTTGAATCGAGGCTCTCTGACACTCACGGGCCTGAGGGGTCAGGGTCTTAGGGTGGCACTTACCTTTCTTTACTGTCTAAGAATCCCACATGTTGCCCCCCAAAACTAAAATTCCCACCTGAAGAGCCGAAAGCTTTTAAATGGATTAACCCATTTATCCTGATTTATTTCTAACATTCTTCAATGCTTGCAATGATACTTACAGGACAATGAGATTAGCGGCTCTTGAGTGCTCCTGTAAGAGTTCATTCAGTCGAACTTGGCGGTAACTCTGTGGACAATATTTAGATTTGTTGAGTACAGTTCTACTAGAATTATGAATGAGAATTTATTTTCTTACTGCAAATCATGAACAAGCAGAAAATCTCATCTTAAAAAATGTGTAAAAATTACAATAACTTTTTCAGGCTTAAACCTTAAGTGTTTTAAAACCTCATGAGAAATTTTAGAAATATTAAGAATAAAACACATTACAAAGATTTTCATTTTGTAGTGGCTTATTAAATTCTAGGGAGGGGGAAGCAAACAGCATAGATAACATTAAAAAGAAGGTGAGAATGACCAATTTGAGGCAATAGGTTTTCTGTTAAAGAAAATGGATTGAATCTTGATACCAATTTGATTCTCTAAGAACATAGATTATATTCTAGTCTGCCTTTCTTTAAGCTCTCTGAATATTCTCTAAGCACAGAGGGCTGGCTTCAATTAAAAAGCCGCCAAAAGACTCACTTGGAAAAATAACCACGTTGCAATGATGAGAGTAATATTTATTATTGTATTTCACTGGTTCAGAAACCAAAGCGCACATGAGTGATTTGCTCCATTATATAAAACTTTGTTAAAAGTAGGAAGTTTATTACACACCGACATTTTGATTCTAGTTCAGTCTCTCTCTCTTTTTTTTTTCCACTAAATCTAAAAGGCTTTGGGTATTTCTTTCTCAAATTTTTCCAAGTTCAGCTCCTAATTTAGTTTATGTAGGGCATGGTGGGCAGTCAGTCCAAGCAAAGCTTTTGAGGTTTGTGGGCCACAGGGGTCAGGGTCTCAGGGTGGCACTTATCTGGACTTCACTGTCCAAAACCCCATATGGTCCAGTAAAATAAAATCCCACCTGATGAGTTATGAGTTTTTAAATTGATTAACCCGATTTATCCTAAGATTTCTCTTTTTTTCTGAAACAGGGGTTCACTCTGGTCATCCAGACCAGAGTACAATGGCACAATCTCGGCTCACCTCCGCCCCCTGGGCTCAAGCAATCCTCCTGCCTTAGCCTCCCAAGTAGCTGGGACTACAGGCACATACTACCTCTCCAGCCTAATTTTTTAATTTTTTGTAGAGGAGGGGTTTCACCCTGTTAACCAAGCTGGTCTCAAACTCCTGGGCTCAAGCAATCCTCCCACCTCAGCCTCCCAAAGTGCTGAGATTATGTGTGTGAGTAAACCTTAGGACACCCAGCCTTAAGATTTCTTTCTCACATTTGTAAATGCCTGCAATTATACTTACCTACAACGAGATTAGCAGTACTTGAATACTCCTATAAAAGCACTCAAGATTTTGTAGTTTAGAAGTTCTTGTGGTCCCTTTTCATTTCTGTCCAATTCAGGTGTCAATTCTACCTAGTTGTTAACCCCCTGCCCTTTGCATTATTCTTATTATCACCAACTTCACCGGGCTCAGGACAGAAGGCACTTCCCATCTTACTGGGCTCTGTAGAAAGGTTTACCATTTTACATCCATCTCACGATGTGTGCTGGGTCCAGCTTCCATATTCATTCTTCCTGTCATATCATATATTTCCTCAGATGTCTTTATAAGTTTTTCACAGCCTTTGCTTCATCAGGTTAAAATTATTTGTTATTGTGTTAAATTGTGAGTCAATCTAACTTTATCAACTTTGCACACATATTGACTCAAATTATGTTAGGCTGATGGGTCTGTCTCCTGTTCTTTAAAATTAAATTTAAAAGGAGACTTCACAATTTGTACCAATAATCAATTTTTTAAGTTTTAAAAAATAACTGACCTTATGGGGAAAATGAAACAGTTTTCTAAATAATCATATCCACTAAATGATAGAAAAGCACTTGAAAAATGCAGAAAACTTGGATCTTGAATAATGACATTTGACAATAAATATATTGCTTCTTTGTCTTTAAATCAACTACTGTTTCCTTTTTCAGCTAGTTAGAAAGCAAAAAAATTAAGGAAGACAAGTCCTTACCTTTTCCTTGACTGCTTCCAGCTCTGCATCTGTAATTTTCCACGGAGTTTCTCTTTTTAATTTCTCAGCAGTTGTTAAATCTTTGCAGCTTTCATGGAGACGATATGGTTCAATCATCTCTTCAAAGACTTTCCAGCTAAAATTTGAATTATAAAGGAGGCCTCACAGTAGGAAACTAACTCATTATTTCACAGATACTCCAGGTATGACTGGCTCTGCTGGCTGTGGAATCAGAGCTGAATGTCATGCAAATCCTTTAAGAATTACTTTGCAGGGAATTTACTGTGAGTAAAACCATGGCTACAGTACTCCCTCCCTACCCAAGGAAGGGCCTTAGTGTGTTCGAGGCCTTGTTAGCCTATTAGGTATTAGATCTTCAATATTAACAGACAAACACATAGGTAATAATTGTTCTGCAAATACATTTTCTGCATAGTGTAGTCAAAGACATGGTTGCAATATAGACACTTTAGCACACAAATGAGTTTCCACCTGCTTATTGTACAGACTCTCTGCGAGAGATTTATCAGTTAATGTAGGAGATGAACTAGGCTCAATGGGAGTTGAATATGGCTACCCTCACCCTCAGTCCACATGGCAGCTCCCACTCATGGCAGGAGGCCATGGGCAGGTAGGAGGAGAACAGCAAGGGCTCCCACAAGTTGCATGGTTGTAGAACAATGTGGATATTTGCTGCAAGTCATGCTCCCCTTGTCCTTTTGTTGTTTGATGTTGCTGTCTGAGATTTTCAAATGAGTATTATTCAGGTTCATGTTCGGAGGAAGAACAAAAATCAATAATGTTTTAATGCCTAAGAATCGGAGGCTATGTTAGAACATTTAAAAAGAAATTGCTAAGGAGAAAACTAGCAGCTAAGAGCTATAGTACATTTAAAAAATTACTTATAAGAGCCTCATAAGATTTATTTTTAAAAACAATGACACAAAGTAAAACTTACAATTTATGGCAGTAGTTGTCTCTAGTATGCTGCTTTAAGATGATCTCAAGTATGAACAATTTCTTTGGTTTCATATAATGTAGCTTAGTTATAATTGAGTAATTTTGGAATGAATGATAATTAGAATCGATATGCTGTTAGGTCAAGAAATGAAAATATGAAGTAATGAGTTCAATTATCTCACCAACTGGCCTGATTTAGGATTTGCACATAAAAGTGCAGAGATGACAAAGGAGCAGGATTGTCCCTAATAGTGAGCCTTTGTTAAGAGACTGAAAAGATACTTAATGCATTAGACTTCTATTGCATTGATTTATTTAGAAAGGTAGGCAAAGACAGGGAAAGATTAAGACTGATAGGCCCTATTATTCTTTCAGCTTTTATTTCCTATTTCAACAGTGTCATGCCTTTAGAGACCTTTGGGAATGGTCATTACTGTGAACAGGTGCTGGCCTCAGAGTGTAGGGTCTGGGTTCTCCTCTAGCTCTTGCATTGTCCTCCTTGGCCTGGATATTCTAGGCTATAAAATGGGAGTAACAATGGCTGCTAGAAACTGGTTTGAGAGTCACTGTGATGATTTGGGTGACAGCCCTCTGAAAGCATGCAGTGCGTTGGAAAGGCAAGACATCACTTTACTCAGCAGCCATGGGATTGAGATTAGCAATAGGAGAGGCTCTCTGTTTAAGTTATTCACATGCTTATTTTAATCCAAATCCTTGCTAGAAAGCACAGTACAAAAATAGTTTCCTAAGAAATAGAAGGTGGAGTAGAGGTTGCTGGTTGTCTCCCCGGCATCCATACTACGTTTTCCTCATTGCAGTTTCAGGGGGAATAACTCCAATGACAACATCAGCCAATCAGCACAACTCTATGCCTTCTTCCAGACTGATTGCCCAGGGGTGGGCACATAACACCAGTAAGCTTGAACTGATAAGCACCCGCTATTATGCTGACCACAGTAATGGCTCAGTGGCTTAGGTTAGTGAACCCAGAATGGAGTCCTGGACACTGAGCTCAATGATCTGAGAAGAGACAAACTTTTATAGAACATACATGAACAAGTAGGTAGTCCTGGTTGCAATTGATAGTCCATTTGTTTTTATAAGTGAAATCAACTTTGATGGATGCTTTTATAAAAAAAAAAAAGTAGGGAGACTGCAAGAAAATTAGTCCTTGATTACAAAATTAACCTTCTAGATTAAGCTTAGCCTGAAATCCAACCTATGCTTCTATTTTTAAGTTATATATGAAAGTAATTCCTGTCGTTGAAATCTCTGTGAGTTGTTTTTTTTTTACTTGCAATTGAAACCTGCTAAGTGACACAGGAGGTAGTAATGGGGCTGTATTTGCCCATTCTTTTTTCTGTGAATTCTTACTGTTCCTTCTCTGCTTTAATCTTTGATTTGTCTATCCTTGGGCTCATCCTTGAGCTGCCATTTTTCATTCTCCTAGCTAGGGGATCCTGACATAGCTCAAGATTTCTATTTTGGCTGGGTGCGGTGGCTCCCCCCTGTAATCCCAGCACTTTGGGAGGCAGAGGTGGGCGGATCACAAGGTCACGAGTTTGAGACCAGCCTGGCTAATATGGTAAAACCTTGTCTCTATTAAAAACACAAACATTTGCTGGGTGTGTTGGCGTGTGCCTGTAGTCCCAGCTACTTGGGAGGCTGAGGCAAGAGAATTCCTTCAACCTAGGAGGTGGAGGTTGCAGTGAGCTGAGATCGTGCCACTGCACTCCAGCCTGGGTAACAGAATGAGACTCCATCTCAAAAAAAAAAAAAAAAAACATTTCTAATTTGATTCTCATTAAATCTGATTTTTTTCCTTATAAGTACTTTTAACTGACTATGGAATGTTACATGCTATTAAATATAAATAATAATTCACTTTTTAAAAAAACAATAGCTGCTCTGCCTTATCCATCCTTGTTCCTCATAAAAACTCTAAAATTTTTTAAATTGCGTATTTTCCTTCCAAGTCCACATAAAATTTCTTCTCTCAAAATAATGTACCAGTTGTTTCTGGGACTACTCTAACATCTTTAAACTAAATTATCTACTTAATTGCTTCTAGATTTTCTTTGATTTCCACATAAAGATTGTTGTCTTTTTGTCCTGTGACTTTTAATTTAGTCTATACAATAAAAAATGGAATTTAACCACAAGAGCTTTTCAGTTTCTCCTGGCTCAATTATTTTCTCATTAGCTTTGCTTTTGTACTCCCTTTCACCCTGGCCCTACTATGTTTATAGATAATGTTGCTATGATAAAATTCCTCCATCAAAACTTACTGATGTTTTACGGGTAGTTGAAAGATTTATTAAAGGCAATTTGAGGGCATTTAAAATTAGCCTCCAACATGGAAATCATTGACAAACTATTTTTGACATTGTGTATCACTTGACGACCAACAAAGAATAGTGATCGAGGGATAGTGTAACAGCAGGTAAGCGCTGCCTGGCCAAGGTCCAAGTGGGAGCTGAAACTGGGCCAGTGTTCTATTCTCTAAGCCTTAGTCCCTGGGTCTGGGGCTACAGCAGCCCGGATGAAGAGTTCTCTTTCCCAGATTAGACCATCCAGGGGAGTTGTCTTAATTAAGGTATTACAAATGTGCCAGATGGGCTACTAGTGGCCATCTGTGAGATTTATTGAATGACCAAACTGTGTTCTATAATAGGGTTACTTTCAGGTATTGGAACAGCCATTGCCAACATCAGATATCGACTGTTTTTTAAAGTCATATGGCATCACTTATGGCAGGAAGCTGAAGAGAGGACGATGTCTCTTTCAGCACACTCCTTCTGGTGGCCTCTTGTTTCTTCAGCAGGGTATACTGGCCACAAGGATTTTTTTATTTCATTAAGAATGGATTTGCTTTTTCTACATTTTCCTTAATAGCTTGAAATAACAGAGAGAAAATCTCCAAAATTTTGGAAACTAATTTATTTCCTGACAAAAAATTAACTCTCTTAATTCCAGGATAATGAGGACATACGATAAATACCAAATTAACACGGTGGACATCAGAAGAGGACATCATGGGACAAAGGTCAGAGTAGTAAGAAGAAGAGTGTCCAGACTATGAAAAGTATTCAGAGAATAAGGAGGCTTGGTTAATGGAAGAGGTATGTCAGCCTTCCCAGTGACAGGACAGAAAGGGCGGCCATGCAGGGTGATGACCATGGAAGCTGGACAGAGACTAATATAAAAGAAGGGGAAGGAAGCAAGGACTTGGGTAGAGAAAACCAGATTGACAAGTAAAGAGACAAAGAAATAGAGGGAAAAATTAATCAGTAAACACTGATAATGCTTAGCTAAGGATAAGACCAACAACAGCAAGAAGAATTTGGCTATCAGAAGTGGATGAGGCCAGGTGTGATGGCTCATGCCTGTAATCCCAAAACTTTGAGAAGCCAAGGTGACAGGATCAGTTAAGCCCAGGACTTTGAGACCAGTCATGGCAACACAGTGAGACTTTTTCTCTACCGAAGGAAAAAAAAAATAAAAAACTGGGTATAGCAGCTGATGCCTATAGACCTAGCTACTCAAGAGGCTGAGGCAGGAGGATCTCTTGAGCCTAGGAATTAGAGGCTGAAGTGAGTTATGATTGTGCGACTGCAACCTAGTGTAGATGACAGAGCGAGACCCTGTCTCAAAAAGAAAAAAAAGTAGTGGGTGAATAACTCAGACCCAGCATTAAGTTAGGGCTTATGGAAAATCCGAAGTCTGTAGACACAGTGCCTACCCACTAGACAACAGAAAATGCAAATGCCAAAATGCAGTGACGTAGAGAGTACAATGACATAGAGAATGGAAATTCTTTGAATAAAGAGTGGAAGGCTACCAGAGATTATTGTATGACAACCCAGTTCATATCAAAATGTTAATTCCATTTATCAATGAGAATGACAGGTTCTTAATTTTTCTTATGTATTTGGAACTGTAGAAATATAAGAATGGAAGGCATTAGAGTATGATGTAAAGAAATATCACAAAGTAACAAACAGTTTAACCCTGTCAATTGCAGCTTTCTTATCACAGTTAATGTATTTTTCTTTCTTTTTTTTTTTTTTTTGAGATGGAGTCTTGCTCTATTGCCCAGGCTGGAGTACAATGGCATGATCTTGGCTCACTACAACCTCCACCTCTTGGGTTCAAGCGATTCTCCTGCCTCAGCCTCCCAAGTAGTTGAGATTACAAGTGCCCACTACCAAGTCTGGTTAATTTTTGTATTGTTAGTAGAGACGGGGTTTCACCATGTTGATCAGGCTTGTCTTGAACACCTGACCTCAGGTGATCTGCCTGCCTCGGCCTCCCAAAGTGCTGGGATTACAGGTGTGAGCCACTGTGCTCAGCTCTTTTTTCTTTTCTTTTTCTTTTTTTTTGAGACAAGGTCTCACTCTGTCACTTTCAGGCTGCAGTACAGTGGGGTGATCGTGGCTCGCTGCAGCCTTGACTGCCTGGGTTCATGTGATCCTTCTGCCTCAGCCTCCTCTCTAGAACTACAGGCATACACTACCAAGCCTGGCAAATTTTTGCTATTTTTGGGGGGTCTTGCTATGTTGTCTAGGCTGCTCTGGAACTCCTGGGCTCAAGCGATCCTCCCGGCTTGGCCTCCCAAAGTGCTGAGGTTACAGGTGTGAACCACCATACCTTGCAGTTAAGGTGTTTTGTGGAGCCATTTTAACTGATCCACCACCTTGGAAGGATCGTGAATAACCTCAAAGAACATGAAATTCAAGTTTGTTTCATCAGTAAGAATGCATCTTAAATAGGAATAATTTTCATTAGTTATTAAGCTTATATAGAATAACAGTAAGTCAAAAGAAGAGGCAAGAAGTCTTGAAAACTGTGGAATTATAACACATCAGGAAGTACAAGAGGAAGAAGAAATGATGGTCAACAGAAAAGGGAAGAGATTTGACAGAACTGTGATAATCTAAGCCATTCCAAGACCTTCACATCCCTCTGTATGATTCCTCTTGGAGGCCCCACTCCACACGAAATCAAATGTATTTAATTGCATCTGAATGCAACAGAAAATATGATTTTCGACTATAAATAATTGAAGACATTTTATAATTGCTAAAGGATAACTCTAAATATTTCATTTAATTTATAATTGGCTATGGTTTCTAAACAATCTTCTTGCACCCTTGCAAACTACTGTGAAGATCCAACCTGCAACTGTTTTCAAATATCAGTGTTGCCAGGTGCGATGGCTGGTGCCTATAAACCCAGCACTTTTGGAGGCTAAGGCGGGCAGATTGCTTCAACTCAGGAGCTTGAGACCAGCCTGGGCAACATGGCACAAGCTTGTCTCTGCCAAAAAATTAGCCAGTGTGGTAGCATGTGCCTGTGGTCCCAGCTACCTGGGAGGCTGTGGGTAACTCCCCATATAGGTATCGAGGAAGGATAGCTAAGCAGAATCCTGGCACAATTAAGACCTGGAGAATATCTCAGTTTATAGTGTTACTACTCAGTTATTTCCTTTTATATAATCCTTTATATAATCATATATTAGTTTACAGAATTAGGGCTTGGAGAATATCTCAGTTTATAGTGTTACTGCTCAGTTATTTCCATGTGTATATATATATATATATATATATATAAAACTATATCTTAGTTTATAATTGGAGGAATGCCTAGAGCAGACACAGTGCAGAGCATGATTTAAGGGAAAAACAGTTATACCCAGACAAGAATCCATGGCCCAGGCGGCAGCGTTCAGTATTATAAAGATATCTGCTGTATGGCAGGCTTGCGCAAGAGCCACTCCCCCTGATAAAGGAGTTGTAGGACCTTGCTCCAGTTCTTGTGGAAGGCTGCCCTCAGAACGGCAATCCACCTTGGTGACTGTGAACTTTATCAGCTCTTGTTACTGTGCTGCTCGAAAAGCGTTTTCCCATAGAACTCACTGGAAGCTGCCAGCAGGTGGCGTAGCCCCTGACAGCTCTGTCACTGCTATGTGACTTAAAACATCCTCCTTTAATTCTTAGTAGCTTGCCCATAGATAGAGGTATTGCACACTGCACCCGCTTCACTGCGCATGGCCCACCTCCATGCCTCGGTGACCTAATGGGGGTGGACCCCTTACTACACACGGCCCTTGCCTCAATGACCAAATGGGAATGGACCCCTTGCTGCTCACTGTCCACCTCCCAGCATAGGTGACCTAATGGGGGTGGACCCCTTGTTTTATTGCTCATGACCCTATCTGTATCCTTAAAGATGACTTCACTCACTGCCCTGCCCCCTAACCTATACACAATAAACACGCTTCTGGACATTCGGGGCCTCGCCTGATTCCACTCGTAGGTGGTGTGGCCCCCCAAGCCCAGCTGCATTTTCCTTGTACTTCTGTGTCCTGTCTCTTTATTTCTCGGATCCTGCGCCTCAGCACAGCATAAGGGATACCCCATGACCCTGTGGGCCATCAGCCCTACAGAATGCTGAGGTGGGAGAATGACCTGAGCCCAGGAGGCAGAAATTGTTGTGAGCTGAGATTGCACTGCTGCACTCCAGCCTGGGCGAAAGAGTGAAACGACTTCTCAAAAAAAACCACAAATAGGTTCCCTATTAAAATATTAGTTCCCTTACAGGAAGAGAGAGAGAGAGCAGAATTTTATAGCAAGGAGGTGGCCGTCTACACACCAGGAAGAGGGCCCACAAAGGGAACTGAGTAAGTTAGCAATCTTCTCGCACCCTTGAACTTGGACTTCCCAGAACTTTGCCAGAACCGTGAGAAATCAGTATCTGTTGTTTAATCTACCCAGTCCATGGCATTTTGTTAGAGCAGCCTGGGCTGACGAAGACAATGATGGAGTTGATAAATATAACAATTAATGAGGATTAAAATAATGCCACATTTTGAAGATATTTAAATGATTACTTTGATTTTGTCATTTTTAAATTTATTTTGAAGCCAGTGCATTTCTTTTCCAGGCTTCAGATAGTTTTAGAGGTCCGCCCTCCAAATTCACAGGCCTTACATGTTGGGTCTTCAGTGCCTCAAAGCTAAAATGGCCCTGGAATGTTGGTATTGCCAGTGTGCCAAGAAGACACAAGCCGTTTCCACATCTTCTCCATCAGAGCTCCCCATCCAGGCTGCCCACGAGTAACTCTGAATAACAAGACTTGGCCTGATAGCTCTGGTCAGAATAGCATGACCTTGCACTTCCGGCTTCTCTTGCCACCATAGAAACCAACAACAGGAAAGGCAACTCTAAAATACTAACTAACCTGTTTCAGCAGTCCTCCCTCTCAGACTTTTCTTCACTGTAAAAGCTTTTCTTCCCTTTAGAATGTACTTGTTAGTTCTATGTTATGATTATTTAAAGGCCCTTCTTATTAGATCCTATCAAGAAGTCACTGCAGTAAATACGTAACGTTTTTACTGTTTCATAGTCAACACAAAAGAGAATGAGAGAGTACCAGGGGTTATCAATGGATCTTGTTAAATATTTCATACCTCTCTTTGTTTGGCTTAATGTTGATGTCACCAATGATATGGATGTCTGCAAATTTTATCCTAAATTTGCTCAGAAGGGAAGCCATTCTGAAAATATAAAAGGAAAATACTTCATCATTGCATATTTAACTATTTTCAATCAAAGAGTTTTGTGTTTGAGTTAAGACATCAAAAGCAATCACATCTCATTTCAGCTTAGCTTTCAGACAGAGGCCTTTTGGTTGGTGTTTGATTTTCATTACAGTACTTGATGAACGCATCACGTGTGGGCCAAGCTATTTCACTGACGGCATAAAGAAACCCCTCTAGGTGCAGACACTGGCAACAGCCAATCCAACTCTGCATTTATATCCCAGGGAACAGAATGCAAATTTGTCCACATTTCTTATGATTTGAAAGACAGCAAATCTTAATACGTATGGACTATCATATTAGTGATAATTTCTATAGAGTTACTCACAAACTACTGGCAAGTAGCTATCACATAATATAGCATAATATGATACATTATATATGATTAATTATATCTATAAACACATAAATTATATGTTATATAATATATAAACATATATTATAAAATTATACAACCTCATATATTTATATGAGGTTTTTTTCCCAGCAATGGATAACTTTGATATAATGTCAAAGTTACAGAAAAGTTGTAAAGATAATACAAAGAACTCCCAGATTCACCAGTTATTTATATTTTGTCCCGTTTGATTTACCGTTTTCTTTGTTTCTGTCTCTTTGTATTTATCTATCTATTTACTTCTATCTCCATCTATCTACCTATCTACTCTATTCTTTTAAAGTCAGTTGCAGATATCAGGCACCTTTACCCCTAAATTTTTCAGTGAGCAGTTTCTAAGAACAAGGACAATCTTTTATATAAAGAGAGCAGATTTTTAAAAATTGGACAATTGAACATTGATGTCATACTATCATTTAAGTCACAAAACATTTTCAAATTATACTAATTGTTTCAATAAAATATTGCCAACTTTAATAAATATAAAATATTATAGGCATTATGTTAGTTTCCATGCTAATGTGATCCTCTTTAAGTGGAATTAAATATATATAATATCAATATATATATAATATATTGCTTTGATTGAAAAGACATATATGCATAATATATATGCAGTCATACACCATATAACAACATTCTGGTCAATGACAGACTGCATGTACGATGGTGGTCCCATAAGATTGTAGTGGAATTGAAAAATTCCTATCACCTAGTGATGTCATAGGTGCAGTAATGGCATAGCACAACGTATTATTCACACGTTTGTGGTGATGCTGGCGTAAACAAACCTACTGCACTGCTAGTCATATAAAAACACAGCACATACAATTACATACAGTACATCATACTTGATCACAATAATAAATGATTGTTACTGGCTTCTATGTTTACATACTATGCCTTTTATTATTTAGATTGTACTCCTTCTACTTATTAAAAAGTGAACTGTAAAACAGTTTCAGGCAGGTGCTTCAGGAGGTATTGAGAGGAGAGCGCTGTCATCATAGGAGATGAGAGCTCCATGCCTGTTACTGCCCTGGAAGACCTTCCAGGGGACACAAGAAGTGGAGGTGGCAGACAGTGATATTGATGATCCTGATCCTGGGGAGGCCTGCACTCATGTGTGCGCTTGTGTTTCAGTTTTTAACAAAAATATTTGAAAAGAAAATTTTTAAAAATAGAAAAAAGCTTACAGAATAAGGATGTAAAGAAAACACTTTTGCACAGCTGTACAATATGTTTTAAGCTACGTGTTATTACAAAAGGGTCAAAAACGTAGACATTTATAAGGTAAAAAAGTTACCGTAAACTAAGGTTAATTGGTTACTTTATTATTGAAAAAAGTATTTTTTATTCCCAGGTTCAGCTTTGAAGAAAAATATTTCCTTATAAATCTTGTGTAGCCCAAGTATACAGTGTTGATAAAGTCTACAGCAGTGCAGTCATGTCCGGGGCCCTCGCTTTCACTCACCACTCACTCACTGACCCGCCCACAGCAACTGCCAGTCCTGCAAGCTCCATTCATGGTAAGTGCCTTATACAAGTGGACCATTTTTCATCTTTTATGCTGTATTTTTACTGTACTGTTTCTATGTTTTGATATACAAGTATTTACCATTGTGTTTCAATTGCCTGCAGTATTCAGCTCAGATTTGTAGCCTAGGAACAACAGTGTATGCCATGTAACCTAGGTGTGTAGTAGGCTATACCGTCTAGGTTTGCGTAAGCACGCTATGATGTTTGCGCAATGATGAAACTGCCTGACGTATTTCTCAGAATGTAACAATGTAGCAATGTATAACTACATATGTGTGTGTGTGTGTATGTATATATATATATATATATATATATATATAGACAGACAGACATATTCACACTCACAGCCCAATACATACTAAGAGGGAAGAGAAAATATTAAAAATTACTGAATAAAGTCTGTCATTATTTTATGACTTCTAGAAGTGCTGGTTCCAGGAAGGGCTCAGAGCTTAAATATGACCTGAGGAAATCAGAGCGGCTGAAGGTGGTTTTCTGGATTTCCACCACAGACCTCTACATATGTCATGTTCTCAGCATGCTTCTTATTCTCACAACTGGCATCAGCTCTCAATGGCTAAATTAATAAGAAAGATACAGACTTACCCTATGAGATTTTTATTTCTTTAAATTAGAAGAGTTCTCTAAAGTCATCCCTTTATTTTTATTTTTATTTTTTTAAAGATGGGGTTTCACCATGACGGCCAGGCTGCTCTTGAACTCCTGACCTTAGGTGATCCACCCACCTTGGCCTCCCAAAGTGCTAGGATTACAGGCTTGAGCCACCGTGCCCGGCGCAGTCATCCCTTTTAACTCTTGCAAACTACAAAGGAGAAACTGGGGACCCAGATATGTTTGGTGGCTGTTGCAAAGTCCTGCAGCTCCTTGATGGCAGAGCTGGGGCTAGAATCCAGGTGCCGTCTCTCCATTTAGTTCTCTTCTACATATACTGTGCTAAGAGTGACTGCCATGAATTAGGAGGTTTGAATTCCCCCAGAAAAAAACAACTGGACACAAATTCCTTCAGGCTCTTCTTTTCTTGGAGGCTTTTACTGGTCAGAACAAAATAAGCATTATATGAGATAATGAATCTTCCATTCAAGACTTGAGATGAAGCTTCTGTGGCACATTCCTTTTGGAAAGCATTTGTGGCAGAGGGTCAGAGGACCTTCTTGAAGACAGCGATCAGGAAAAATATGCAAATCATTTACTGACCAGAAAACCAAGTAAACATGAGGCCTATTCTGGTGGCTTTGTCTTTAAGTCTATTGTATCTCAGAGACATGCAAGTTATTAGAATTAAAGCATTAAAGCAATGAACCTCTGAAATGACCTAACACGTGAGTGGTAAACTACTTACACAATTTTTTCTTCCTCAATGCGGTTGATCTTCCCTCCGACATAGATTCTTAACTTACAGTCTTTCCATTTTTTTCTGAGAGTCAAGATATAGGGGATAAGAAGTGTTAACCCTGGAATAAAGAGTAAATTGGACAGGATGAGTATGTCTAAATGGAAGGAAATGAATAACTTTATATCTTTATTCATTCCCACCTTCTTAGTTCTTTATAGTTCCAATCTTTGGAGAACACAGAAATGTTATTCTCTAACCAGTATTTTCTCATATACCTCCTTTGGCAGTTTTAAGTTTATCAAAACTGCAATTCTTCTCCCTTGTGTATTTTCTGAAAGTTTTTACCTCCATCATCAAACAACCACCAAACATCAATTGTGCCTTTTTCTTGTTTCTTTTTAAATTGAGTGCTTGCTTCCACCAGCTTCTGGTTGAACTCTCCCACATGCATTGACTGGATTGTGTTGATGCTGCCATCTGAAACGGAAGAGGGATTGATGCACCTGTTTGCTTTCGAGGGCAGGAACAAAATAACTTTCTAATCAATCTACTGGTGAAAATAGAGAAAAGCTCACAGATTCCTGTTTATTATACTTAAAATAAATAGTGACTCTATTCTGCAAAAGGCAGAGGTAAAAATCTAATCTCACAATAATTTAGACCACCTTCAATAGTTAAATAAATATTGGCAGTTAACAGTTAAGTAAAACAGCTTTATGATTATAGTTTTTATTAAAAAGCAATGGATTATTTTCAGAACTTTAGTAATCTATCTCAGAGTGGAGTTATTATTTAGGCATGTGATAATACTAATAGCCAAAATATCCCCATTTCTCCAAATCTCAGATATAAATCAACTTAATAATATTAATATTTTTATATTTACTTAAAGAACATGTGGTAAGTGGTTTTCTAGAAATAAGCTATAGAATCAGAAATATCCTTTAATTAGGGAATTCATTCATGAAGCACTAGTTTGGTTTAAGTTCCATTCAGGTCTGGTTTATAAAATTTGCCAGGGGCAATGTGCATCTTTTTTTTTCCTTTTGAGGTGGAGTTTCACGCTTGTTGCCCAGGCTGCAGTGCAACGATGCAATCTTGGCTCACCATAACCTCCACCTCCCGGGTTCCAAGCAACTCTCCTGCCTCAGCCTCCCGAGTAGCTTGGATTACAGGCATGCACCACGCACAGATAATTTTGTATTTTTAATAGAGGCGGGGTTTCTCCATGTTGGTCAGGCTAGTCTCGAACTCCTGACCACAGGTGATCCGCTGGCCTTGCCTCCCAAAGTGCTGGGATTACAGGTGTGAACCTCTGTGCCCGGTGACCATGTGCATCTTGAATTCTCTATGACTATTTGGTCCCATAGTTGGCCTCACTTACTCCTCTGTTTTCAAGGAATCTTGTAAAGCTAAGGTAAAGCCATTTGAGCTATTTGAATCTTTGTGAATTAGATGAAAATAAAAGCTAGAAAATATGGAAATACAAAACATCTTTAATTGAGTTATAATTAAGGGTGCATATAAAATAGTTAAAAATTTTTAAAATGCAATTTCTATCCTAAGATGGATACAATGAAAGTGTACCAGGGAACTAGGCCAGTGTTGGGGCAGGACCCTTGTTCCTGTTTGCCAGGAGGGGTTTCTTTGCCACAGTGTACATAGCATTTCTCATATCTGTATCTTTGTAAGTTGTGACTTTATTGCTCTATTTCAAAGAGGTGGTGTCAGCCCGGTGCTTAGAGAAGGGCTGACAGCCTCTTCAGAGCTTTCTCTCTGATCTAAGAGGTTCTGAAGATGCTTTGTTCTATCTTGTGCCGTTTCCATGTTTGGAGTCTGTCATTCTGAAGCAGTGACCTGATATTGCTTTTTACATCCCTGGGACCACTGAGGGAGAAAAATTTATTTACAAAATGGACCAAGCTCTGCCCTTACAGGCAAGTCAGAACATCCAGAGGCTTCCTGTTCATACTCAGGTGCCTGGGGGCAGGATTGGTTCTGATCTAGAACTCAAAAGAGTTGACAACTAACAGAAGCCCAGAGTAGTGAATGGGCCCACTTTAGAGCTGTGTTTAAACTTCTAGGTATTAAAACAGTACATCATATTACTACTTTTCTAAACAATTTGACATGTTGACTTTTGGAAGAGTATATTTTTGCCAAAATAAGTATTGTGATGCAGAAATAAGCTTCCAGAATAAATAACAAGTCCTGGTGTCATAATAAGGATGTTAATGCTTCCCTCTCCCCAGCTAGAGCACACTATTGGGCTATGACTTTTGAATTTTCCAGACTGTACAACTTAACAGAGCAGATTTAATGGATTGTTAACTTTTCTCACAATTAAACCAAATAATTAGAAAGAAAAGAAGATAGTAGTTAGCATCCAGAAACAGTTTTATTTAAATATTTTCACCCTGAAAGTCCTGATGTAGCTTCAACTTGAATTCAAACACATCATTTACGTCATTTTAAGGTGGACTGTAAGGAATAGGTCACAGCCCATGGGACATCCCTGGAGCTCAGGAGCCCAGAGTATTTGAAGTGAGGCAATATTTGGATTTCCGATCATTCTCCTTAGAGATATAAACTATTATTTTATAGGTGAAATTTCAACCGTGGGTTGTAGTAGGAGAGCAAACAGACAAGTACAGGGTAGGAGACGGCCCTGTCGAAGAGCCTCTTTAAAGGACTGGCGCCGGTCAACCTAGACCAGAAGCCTGCTAAGTCTCCACTTGGATCCTGCTATTTGATTTGGAGACCCTCCCAGAGAAACCATCTTTTCCTGGCCTCACACCAAAGTATGACTTCAGTAACTTCAGGACATGCGTACAAAAAGAAATGCCTGGTGACATTCTGATTTTCGACCAGCAGAGGTCACTGTGTACCTCATTAAACTCAAACCTATAGCGTTTTGGAAAGTAATTTTCCAGAAACCAAACATTTGAATCATCTGTTTATAAAATGTATAACAAACTGTCCCATCCTCTGATCCTCTGTCCCAGGACTGCATGCCAGAAGTTCACAAATAAGTGTACCATTTAGATGAAACCTACAGGTTGTAAGTACCAATAAAGTTCTAAGCCCTGCATTCTGGTTTATGATAAAGACACTTTTTTTTTTGAAATCAGTGTTCTAGCTGGATACCGTATTTGCATGTACTAGTCATCTTTCAGTTCCCTGAAATGTCTGCAAGGGAAGGGTGTGTGTGGATAAGACAGTTTGGGTATTGGCTCTTAAATTTCTATATCCCCTTTCCATCTTAACTGAGAAATTTCTGTTTTATGGCATGCAATCTGCTGAAGCACTATTTGACTCCCAAACCAAATATTATGTTTTAAAGATAATTTTCGACAGTAAGATGGTACAAAGCACTTAATGATGATGACAAATGACAATAGCTACTACCTTTTATCCATACTACCTTCTAGAAATAAATTTTTCAGTTCCTACCCACGCTCAATGCCCCCAACATCTTAAATGCTGACTTCAGACTCTTTATAGATCCTCAAATAGTGACTCATCTTGTAAAATTTCTGGCAAATTTTAAAAAGTGCTTACCGTTTTTAGGCGTTGTCTTGGTGATGTTCAACTTGCCAGCTTTTTTAAACAAGCCTCGGATGCCTCCACTTCCCTCTTCACACTCGTTGTCTTTGATAGTGGCTTCCAATGCTAGTCTCTCCTGTTCTAATCTCTCTAATTCCTCTGATGAAAGAAGACAAAATCGATACTTAACTCAGAGCTATAAAGTTTCTAGAAAGTCTTATAAACTTTTAATACTTAAAATGGAATATATGCAATAAAATAATTGTTTGTATATAGCATATTTTTAAAAATGATTTTTACATATTACCTTTTAATAAAAGTAATATATTTTGGCTGGATGAGGTAGCTCATGCCTTTAATCCCAGGACTTTGAGAAGCCAAGATGGGTGTGGCACTTGAGCCCAGGAGTTTGAAACCAGCCTGGACAACATGGTGAAACTCCATCCCTATGAATGATACAAAAATTAGCCAGGAGTGATGTGTAGTGCCAGCTACTTGGGAGGCTGAGGTGAGAGGATCACCTGAGCCTGGGAGGTAGAGGCCGCAGTGAGCCATGGTCATGCCACTGCGTTGCACCTGAGTGAAATTCTGACTCCAAAAGAAAAAAAAATTCCATAATACATCACAGTAAATTGTATTCAGAAAATTTGTCACAACTAGCTTAGAAAAATAGCTCTACATGGCTGGGCGCGGTGGCTCACGCCTGTAATCCCAGCACTTTGGGAGGTCGAGGCGGGCAGATCATGAGGTCAGATTGAGACCATCCTGGCTAACAAGTGAAACCCCGTCTCTACTAAAAATACAAAAAATTAGCCAGGTGTGGTGGCATGTGCCTGTAGTCCCAGCTACTCGGGAAGCTGAGGCAGGAGAATCGCTTGGACCAGGGAGGTGGAGGTTGCAGTGAGCTGAAATCGTGCCACTGCACTCTAGTCTGGATGACAGAGTAAGACTCTGTCTCAGGTGGCACGTGCCTGTAGTCCCAGCTACTCGGGAAGCTGAGGCAGGAGAATCGCTTGGACCAGGGAGGTGGAGGTTGCAGTGAGCTGAAATCGCGCCACTGCACTCTAGTCTGGATGACAGAGTAAGACTCTGTCTCAG
>NW_022436977.1:16980656-17226435 GCF_009761245.1 Sapajus apella
AAAAAAAAAAAAAAAAAAAAAAGAAAAGAAAAATAGCTCTACGTGTTAAGTTATGATACATGAAGTTACTGGATTTTTATTTGTGAGGGCAAGAGAGGCTATTTAATGCCATCCTTATTCACTACCACGCAAAAACAAACAAACAGAAAACCTTGCACACTGTAGCCACTGATTTACTGACCTAAACTAGTGGGTCAGATGTTTTACAACTGGAAGTGACAAAACTACAGAAGTACACTGGCTATATATCAGACACACAACAAGGCCTCGTGAATTGAAACATAAAACTAGACAGCAAAGATTAAGAAAAGATAATAAAATCTTACAATAAACTCTATAGGCTCTGGATACAAATTAGAATGGAAAATATCCACCAGCAATTCCTTTCGATAAGCAAAATACTTCGTGGAGTAGGTGGACCAAAGTCAAAGAAATAAAAGCTGAGGCTTCTGGGTGCCTGTCAGAGTTCACATTGCTAAAAGGGTCTTATGACACATTTTAGCCTGGAACAGGAGTCAAGCAGTGTAAAATTGCCTGCCCAAGGTTTAGGCCCACTATCCGAGCTTTGATGTCATATCTGGGTGCCTTTTATCTTTTTGGATTCTGATTGTGACGAAAATTTCCTAGCTGCTATGTAATGTGCTGGATCGCTCTTCGACTCAGCCTGCACTGGATCAGGGTAAATAAGACTTTCAAAGCAGTCATATGACACTGCTACACTTAGGCGGCTTCTTGCTTCTTGCTTACACTGGGTGAGGTGGCACTCTTGTCAGATGCCCTGATCATATTGCCTGCTGAGAACAGAGTCCCAGAAAATGAGCAATGCTCAGAGGAAGAGGATAGAAAACCTAGATTCAGTGTTACAAAACACTGGGAGAGCTTCTGTAAATGTCAACCCTCGGAGCCCATTGCCTTATCTCTCTGTGAAGCGAAGCTATACAAACTCCAGATTTATCAATTATGTGCTAACTAAATCTGTCAGGACAGTCACATCCCTAGACGATGCTGCTATTCAGCTACACAGAATTGTCTGGCCCCTTTCCAGGTCTTAGCAATTAATCTTTTGCCAGTGGCATGAGATTTAAGGTCAAATCACCCATGTGATTTCCCCAAAGCTTCAAAGGTTCTCAAGATCAGCAGCTATAGAAAATCTGAGAAATTAGACTGATGGTATTAAAGCTCAGACAGAAGTTGCTTACCCCTGACTTTTGAAAGGTGAAGACAAGCTGCATTGCACTGGGGTTCATGACCGATTATAGCTCTGCTGCTGGCTTTATGTGACATTTGGCAAGTAATTTACTTTTTCTATGCCTCAGATTTCCCGTCTGTGAAATGGAAAACTGTAACCCTTTCCCTTTCCCACCCTCCTGGCTTTGCAAAAAGAATAAACAAAGTTTCTGCAGTGTTTTGGAACTCCTAAAAGAACAGAGCAAGAGCTGCATTCTGTAGGCAGTGTATTTATGCAACTTTTGGAAATGGGCCTAGTCATGCAAAACAAATTGAGTATTTTCAGATGCCTGGGAGTTATTTTAGCAGTTACTATTTATTGCACACTCTTTGGGTGCCAGGGACCGTGCTGCATTTTATTCCTTTCCAAACAACTCTGAGATAGTTACTACTATTATCATCTTCGTTTTGTAGATGAAGAAACGAATAGGTTCGGTGACTTGTCTGATATCACCCAGCAAGTTACAGGGTTCATATGCAAGGAGATCTGCACACGCTTCCCACCATGAAGACTCTCCTCCTGTGGCTTATCCTTATGATTTCAGAGTTGTTTTATTACCCTCCTACGCTTTATCATCAGATGAACCTAAACACTCTGAGGCACATGCTAAGTTAATCCCCCCAAACAATGGCCCATCCAACATGTCATTTTGAAAGGAGGACCCTAAAGATACGGGTCTATATGGCAGGCTGCACCAGAGGAGCAGCATTGGTACCTAGATTTTGTTGTCACTGTCTTGAAACACCCTAGCTGCTATCTTGCCTTCTGGGGTGTTTCAGGGGGCCAGTTGCAAGGTAACCTGCTCTTTGCAGTCCTCTGGTGTGGTAACTGTAAAGGCTGCCCTGGGAAGGGATTCTTCTCTTTTTTGGTTGGGGGGGTGCGGCGGGCTCCAGTGGACCCTATGCTTAGCCACTGGTTGCTCTTTGATCTCTAGTTTGGACAAAGAAGGAAAAAAAGATAAATCTGCCTTTGTAATGGAGTCAGCTGGCTGAGCGAACTGGGAGTGATTCCAGCAGCTTGCTTGAAGGTATGTGCACAGCCCATCCAGAACAGAGCAAGCTGCAAAATTGCAGGCCTGAGAGACAAAATCAAATTTTGCTCGAATGCTTGAGATGTAGCCGTTTCCTCAAAGATGATAGAGACAGAGGATGACAGAGAGTATCTATTCTAAAGGCTAAAATCAGCTTGCTTTGACATCTTGGATTTTCAGATCCATACCACGGTATGATCCCCATTTGCATAGTGATTTTCACAAGTTCTTATTGGAGTTAATTTTTAATTATTCACTTGGTAGGTGATCTAAGGCCTCCTTCTGTGCACTCCTTCCTTTTCACATTTCAACACTAAACAGAAGTGATGCTTTGATTATGTGTTCTTCTGAAGGATCTATCTAGTGTACTGCTTGCCTCTGTTTGCATGCAGGGAAATTAAGAGTAGACTTTGTCAAAACATTTTTGTCAACCCCAGAAATACTGGCCAGATGACTTGCAAAGGCATACCATTAGCCACAAGGGGAGTAAGCCAAGAAAGTATGAATGAATGGGTGTAAGTTGATTTTCACTAGCCTGACAATAAAAATTATTTATTCTATCATCACCACCATCACAACTACATTTTTAAAGTTCAGAAATTACAAAGCCCTTTCCACATAGTATCTCATTTGATACCAATACTGGGATGTAGGCAGAGCTGGTATTATTCTCCCCATTTTACCGAAAAGGAAACTTGGGCTCAGAAAGTTCAAGTGATTTGTCCAGGGTAGCACAGCTAGTGACCCAAGTCTTCGGCTCCCAGTTCTAGTGTTTGTCCCTTTTCTCCCTTCTTCTTCAGTGACATTGCCTTGCTCACAATATCTGCCTGCTGAGGAATACCCAGTCTGTATATTTTCTAGAAACCATCCCCTAATTTCTCAATCAGAATCAATCTCCTCTACATTTCCGTAATACCTTGCTTAAACTATTATTCCACTAACTATAACTGTGTGACTCGGATGCCTATCTTATCCACAATGGACTGCAGACTCCTGGAGGGCAGAGCTTACGCCCTATTTCATTACTAACATTTATTGAGAGTATACTGTGTGGCAAGTACAAAGCCAAATGCTTTGCAGCCGTCAAATTCTTTAATCCAAAACAATAGATCAGTGACGTAGGTACTGTCATTATTTCCACTGGAAAATGCAAAAAGTGAGACACAGAGATAACGAGTAACTTGACCAATGTCACATAGATAAAAGGTGTCAAAGTTGGGATCCAAACCCAGACCTGTCTATTCCAAACCCGATGCTTGGACCTCACATTATCCCTCCGACGTTCTTCATTGTGCCACCCCTCCTTGCTAGTACCTGGAACCATATTTGCACCAATAAGGCATTTAGAATTGTGTGTTGAAATAAAGAACAGGTCAATGCTATTTAATTCAGTTCAGTATTTTTGAAAGTACTGTTTTTATAAAAGAAGAAAAATAAGTGCAGAGTTGTGAAGAATGGGGGTGTGAGAAGGGTGTGTGCGTGTGGGGGGTAAGTATAAAAGACAATGTTTGAAAGAAGTGCAGTTAATACTGTATACAAAGTTATATAAAAAAAGAGGGACAGACAGGGGAACCAGGAAGATAAGAGCCTGGGAGATGGAAGCATGAGAGGCAAGTGGGGAAGGAGAGGGAACTTCTCCCTGGAAAAGGCCACCACCTGGAAATCCTGTAATGGTAACTACTGGGAACTTGAATGCACTGGATGCTTCTGTAGTATGTCATAATTTATAAGGACACACTGCTACAGAGAGAGAGCGATAGAGAAAGACAAAGAGACAGAGAGAGAGATAGGGATAGAGAGAGAGATAAAGACATAGAGATAGGGATAGAGAGAGATAGAGAGCACACCTGCCCTTCTCTCATTTCAAGATGTTTATAACCTCAACCCGAGGTTCTAATGGTGGAAGAAAAAGCTTAGACGTTTAGGTTCTCCCAGTTGAGGGAAGGTTTTTAACCAATTTTGTATGTCTTCACAGTAATAACTAAGAATGACTCTTGAGCCATACTTTCATGTAAATGCCAAAACTGCTTTGAATAGTAGTTACGGTATTTTCAAGTGTTTTATAAATTGATTATATGGTACCCAGTTGTAGTGACTATATTTTAAAATTTAATTTACTTGTCAAGATTGCTTCAAATGCTACGTCCCCAGTCTTCTTCTTCTTCTTCTTGTTTTTTAAAGATGTCTTTTAGAAATAGGCAGAGGTCTACAAATTACAATCTGCTTTGAACCTTAAGGGTAGAGTCGTTAATTATCTGACAGCAGAAGGGAGAGCAGGGAAACCCAGTGGGGTAATGGAATCTCCTCCCATTTTACAGCATCCTTTTTTCTTTATTAATTATTAAGTTATAATTCTTTCCTTGGTCAATCAACTCAAAGCTGTAAATGCTCATATGAATCAATGTGCTGTACCCCAGGTGAAGTCTAGTTGAATTGAAGGCAGGAAGCAATCCTGCAGTGGTTGCCTTCTATCAAGTAATTATTTACCACACCGCCATCTGTCTTTATTCTGCTAAGCCACTCGATCAGACACAGCAGTATCCCCGTACTCTGAGTTGGTCACAGACCATGCTGTGCTTACATGGAATACCTGACCACAATATATTGCAAATCACGTTTCATCACTTTATTTCTTACCAGTACAATTTGGATTCTTTGTTGTAGCTGGAAAACTTGCTGGGAAGTAAGCAATATATAATATCATGGTTTTTGTTTTTTTTTGCATTGTCAGGCAATAAATTAATTTATTAAGAGAACCTATCAGTCATCAGTATTGGATGAGTTGCTGCAGTGTACAAGTTACAATGTTATGAGCATCGATCTTATTTATATTAAAAGTTATTCTCCTCACATAAGCCTGTGATACAATATAAATATAAAAATATATACAATATAAAAATAATTGTCATTAGCTGGTAAATTATCTATAAAGCTGATTTCTATTCACTACTTTATTAACTATAGTATATGGGCACTCCGAATTGCTAATATTTCCTTTAAATTATAATCTGTGATGACACTGTGGTGCCTGTGTTGGAAAAGCTATGATGATAATCATTAACATAGTATAATGCAATACTTAAGATTTATCAGGCCCTTATTAGGCCATGAATTACAGCATAATATAATGAAATGCAACTCTATTTCTTCCAATTCAAAATCTAATAAGAGGTTTGTGTCATAAATTACATAAACCTCAAAACAATGCATGGAAATGTGGCTGAAAGTTAATTTCTATCATTATGTTGTTTTTTTGCATGTTCTTCCTGTACTTGTGTAACATTGTTTTTCTTTGTTTACCCTAGATAGTTGGTACTTGTAATTATTTTATTAGCATCCAACTGTATTTTCCCTTTCTTAAGAAGCAGAAATATTTCAAACATCAAAGTTTATTTAAATAGGATACAACCCTTGGGAAATTAAAAGGGGATGCAGTTTGCTGCCAGGATTCTTTGAGAAATACTGTATAACTTGGTTACTGTACTGCTTTATAGAGGTAAATTGAGGATGCGTCTCGGCAGATGGAACAATGAGGAGTGGGAGCAATGCTTTTCAGCTACATCACATCTTTCGACTTGAAGAGATCAACATAACACACAAAGCTAATGTGTAATGTAAATACAAGTTATGTTTTGCATTTTCATTTGTGGATGGAAAACATTATAGCACAAAAGCCAGGAAAAAAATTAAAGTAAAACCTAGGAAGTTCGCAACAGAACACTTCTCTTAATATTCAGTTCTTGTAATTGCCCTCAACAAGGGGGCTGCCCTCTTACCATAGACAGGCAGTGCCCTTGTTGGGTGTCTTAAGGAACACATAGCTTTGCCTCATTCCCAGAGCTCAGATTTCACTATTGCCTCTTGTTATATGTCATCATCTTCTCTAGCTCTTCTTTTTAACAGGTAAAATAGGCGCTTCAAACAGATATAGGTTTGAATCCCAGCTCTACTAATGACTAGCCTTGTAAATCTTGGGTAAGTCTCCATTTTACTAGCTGTAAAATGGGGACAATGATAATACTCTGCTCATAGGGTAGCTGGGATGATAAATGTTATATATAAACATGAAGCACAATAGATGGCACAGAAGAGGTGCTCAAATATTTTAGCAATTGTTGCTACTAATGTAGTAAGTTCTCTTAGGAGGGGATATACATTAATAGGGAACACTCAGTGAGTGGGAGTTAGTATTTCTGATCTGGAGATTTAGAATGTCCATAAAGAAGAAAACGGGCATAAAAAGGAAGTCTAAAAGCCCCAAGAGATAACCTTTTATGCTACTATTTTGCATGGGATGTACCCTCCTCGCAGTTTTATTTTTACATGTTCTTCACTGTCATAGAGTATACATAATCAGATAATAGCTCTCCATCTTACAGAAACCCTTGATCTCTAGTTTTTTTCTTTGTCCTCCTCTTCCCCTACAACATACCAGAATGGTTGCATCAGAAAATTCACCTAATCCACTCATATTCTTCCCTGTTTTGATGGAGACAATCATGAACCAGCAAATAGAATATGAATGGATCAGGCAATAGCCCTTAAAAATCCTTTTTTCTGTCTGCTGAACCTACCCAGAAATGCCCTGATGCTGCTCCTGTGCCTTGGAGACTTCATGCTGCCAGGGAAAACTGGACAACCACAGCTGGGTTTTCACTGTTGCACACTGATCAGTTCTTGCTGATCTCTTTCATTCTCCATCATGATTTTTAAAAATGCTTACTAGTCTCTTCTCATTCTCAGTTAAACCATGCCTCTCACTTTAAGAATTAAACCATTACTCCAGCTTAAAAGGAAGAATTGAGACGATTGTGTATCATCTTCTTCAACTGACTATTCTACTCTCACAAATCCACATATCCCATCATCAATCCTCCCCTCCTTTGCTCCAATTTTAGATAAAGTGTTCTTCTCCTTGTTTCAGGCTGACTCTTTCATCCACGGCTTTCCCTCAGTTTTCTGTTCTTCCTGGATCTTACTCCACGGGTCGCCTCTTTCTTTGCCTACCTCTTCATTTCTTTGCACACTCTCGTGCCATTTCCTCTGTCTGGAAACATGATTTGATCTCCCATTCAAAGGTCTATAGGTCCCCCACAGAAAGCCTGCTGAATCTCACTCCTCTCGTTACATCCATACTTCTTAGAAGAGTTGGCTGCATCCAGATCCTCTGCTTGCTCATCTCATAGGCTCTCCTCAAACCATGGCAATCTCGATTCTGATAACCCTGCTTTACAGAAGTTGCTCTAAGATTATCTGTGTCGTGCCAATTCCATTTGATTTATGATCTCACTGTACATTTCTGTTGCATTTGGCAATGTTGCTTACTCTCCCCATTTTGAGCCCTGTTCTCCCATGGTTTCCCTGACCCCAGACTTCCAATTTCCTCACCTTTCTGACCTCTCCTCCTCTTCTTCAGGGCCTTTTCCCTACACTTTGGAGTCCTCGGCTACACACAGTCTTTGAGTTGTATTTTCCAGGGTGATGGTTTCAATCCACATTAACCATGATGTCTTCTGTATTAGTCTGCCCAGGCTGTTTAATACAGGATGTCTTAAACAACATGCATTTATTTCCTCACAATTCTGGAGACCAAAAGTCCAAGATCAAGGCATCAGCTGGATTGATTTTATTCTGAGGCCTCTCTTCTTGGCTTGAAGACAGCTGCCTTCTCATCATGTCTTCACACCATCACCCCTCAGTCTGTATGCTAATCTCCTCTTCTTATAAGGACATCCAGTGATAAGGGAGCAGGGCCCACCCAAAGAACCTCATTTAACCTTAATAACCTCTTTAAAGATCCTGCCTCCAAATACAGTCACATTCTGAAGTACTGGGGGAAAGGACTTCAACATATGAATTTGGTGGGGAGACACAGTTCAGCCCACAACATCTCCTAAATCTGTATTTCCAGCTCAGATTTCTCTTTATGATGAGGGCTAACTGCCTATTAGACATTTCCCATAGGATTTCCCAAAGAAGATTGTTTGAAATTGACTCCAGCATCTCCTCATTAAACCTATACTTCCCCTTGCATTTCCCATTTCCATTGGCTCATCCAGTCACTAAGGAGTTTTTCCTTACTCCTCTTTTTCCCATATCCCACATATCCAATCAACTCCCAAACACTGCTTCTCAAGCCTGCAAAATACTTTTCAATTCTGCTCTTTTCTCTCCATCCCTACTGAGGCTGCCCTAGTTCAAGCTGCCACCTTCTCTTGTTTGATTATTGCAGAACTCTCTGATCTGTCTATTTCCATTCTAGTCCTGAGTCCATGCCCCATAAAAAGCGCATGAGATCTAAAACCCAAGTTTGACCACATTATTCCCTCACTTGAATCTCTCTAATGGCTCCTTGTTATCTGCAGAATGTGATCCATCTTTTTAATATGGCAAATGAGGCTTTTATAGTCTGGATCCTCCTTAGAGTGGCAACCTCATGTTTTACTGTTGTCGGCTTCCTACTTTTCACTTGAGTAACATGAATCTGCTTTTGGTTGTCTATATATTCCATTCCTCTCTACTCCCAAGTCTTCACCTTTGCAAATGCTTTCCTCTTTGTCAGGAGTGCATCCTCCAAACTGTCTTCCTTACTTTTCTCTCCCTTAATTTTGTCTGGTTAATGCCTACTCATCCAATAAATCTCAAATCAAAGGTAATTTTTTCCAGAAAGCCTTTTTGGAGTTAGCTGCCTCTTCTTTCTTTCCCATAATTCCTTATTCATACCTATTATAATGCTAATAATCGATCTAATTCCCTTACTAGACTGTGTGCCTCTTGAGGGTACAGACAGAATTTATTAATCTTAGTCTACCCAGCACCGCTTGTACCTACACTATGCCTGATACATGACAGGCACCAGAAAACCATCATTTTTTCTTAATGTTGTGTTGTAATTAGACTGTTGTGAAGTTCAGCAGAAGAGGTAAGTCATGGATTCATGTCTTGTGCTAATTTTTCAGTAAGTATATAAATATATTCTTTATTTCATACACAAAGGCGTATGTTTAAATTCTAAGACTAAGCAAGTATACCAAATTCTCTACAGGGAAAAAACAAAGAGTCACTAATCTGAATTAGTGTTTCTGCCTCTGACTTAAATTAGTGATTCACAGCATGATACATTCAGGCTCATTTCCATGTTAGCTACAAACCAGTTCATAGACTATCAAAAGCAAAATGCATGTTTTTCTGAGGAAAGAATTAATCTTCATTTTCTGAAACATCTTGCAGAAATTAATTTGGCAGGTTATTTTACCGAAGGTGTTTATTTTCCCTGATGCTGGCTTTGTGGTTTTGTGATAAGAAAAATAATTGATGACTACCTTGAATTCCTCTGCATTTCTGGTTAGCAGGGCAAAGGCTACATTGGAGAAAATGTTGGGGGAACTGTATGCACTACGAGTTAGCATTAGAATGTAAGCTCCACTATCAAGGAGTTTTGTCTATATTGTGCTCTGCTCTATCCTAGAATGATTTCAGGCACATGATAGGTGCTCAATAAATACTTGTTGGTTGAATAAAGAAAGTACATACCTTGCACCTGAAGAACTTGAGAGATGTCAAATCCTTGGCTGATTCTGACGATAACCACGCCAATCTCAAAATCAAATGCATCACTGAAAGAGGAAGCAAAGCAGTTAGTGTTTTAAATGGCTCCTTTATCCTCAAGTGTTGGACTAGTATTAGTCTAGGATCACTTACTTCTGGGATTTTCATATAATGAAACTATTTTTTTTTTTTTTTTTTGAGACGGAGTTTCGCTCTTGTTACCCAGGCTGGAGTGCAATGGCGCGATCTCGGCTCACCGCAACCTCCGCCTCCTGGGTTCAGGCAATTCTCCTGCCTCAGCCTCCTGAGTAGCTGGGATTACAGGCACACACCACCATGCCCAGCTAATTTTTTGTATTTTTGGTAGAGACGGGGTTTCACCATGTTGACCAGGATGGTCTCGATCTCTTGACCTCGTGATCCACCCGCCTCGGCCTCCCAAAGTGCTGGGATTACAGGCTTGAGCCACCGCGCCCGGCCTAATGAAACTATTAAAATCCACTTTAGAATATAGCCAAGAGCTAATGCATTTTTATTTGTTTGTTTGTTCTTCCCCTATGCCTTTTTAAAGTATATTTTGGGTAGAGGTAACTAAATCATTCACTCTAGCCAATTTGTTCAAATAATACTCTAAATCAGAATTTTGATTAGGAGCTTGTCACATCTTTTAAAAATAATCAAATCTTTTATATAGTGAGCAAAACAATCACTGGTATATTTAGACCGGAGAGTTTACAGACAGCAAACAGTCTTTGGAATGATTAGCCACCACCCCCAACCTGGCTGCCTCCCAGAAGGACTCCTATCACATTTCTGATTTCAAGTTCATGGTTAGAAATGTCTCCAGTTCCACTAAAGAATTTTCAAAACTGACTCTAAACTCGCCATTTGAAGCAATGCTGTTTCACGGCAACCCTATATACTGACTCTTGTGCTTTCTCTGTATTCAACCCAAATGAATTAAATTATCTAGGAGAGAAAGTCTGTCTTTCTTTTATCTCTGTTTGAAGAGATAAAACTTGAAGAGATAAATGTTTTCTCTGGTCCTAAAAATGGAAGCAAGCCAATTAATAGTTTCAGCCATTTAAAATTTTTTCATTGGGGGTCCTTTGTACTTCTATGGATCTAAAACTTATGAGTCCTTATCATTAGGTCATCCTACCCCAGAAACAACTGTCCCACCATACAGTTTCCAATGGCCACAGTAAACCTGAATTTTCATTTGGTATATGTAAGCTTGGTGCAATATGAATATCCACTCAAAATCCAAACCATAAATAATCTTTACTTAAAAGAATAGTTTCATTCTGGCACAAGCTGTCACAAAGTAAATTCCTCATAAACAAATCTTGTTTCTGATTGTTTTTGATTATAAAAAGTAGGCAATATGCTCCGCCAAAAAAAGTTTGGATTCTGTATGAGGCAGAATAACGTACTCTCAAAGTGTCCTAATTCCTGGAACCTGTGAATGTATTTCCCTACATGGCAAAAAGGACTTGGCACATATGATTACGTTAATAACTTTGGGATGGGGAGATTATCCTAGATTACCTGGATGGGACAAGAGTAATCACAAGGGTACTTAAAATGACAAGGTGTAAGAGGAGGTCACAGTAATGTGATGTGAGAGGAACTTGACCAGCCATTGCTGGCTTTGAAGATTGAGGAAGGCATTCCTGAGCCATACCCACATGAGGGAAGCTTTGGGAAGCTGGAAAAGGCAAGGTCAGAAATGTATCCTAGAGCCACCAAAAAGGAATGCAGCCTGGCTCACACATGCCAGACTTCTAACCTACAGAACTGTAAGATAATCAAGTATTGTTTGTTTGTTTTTTAAAGACAGAGTCTGGCACTATCACCCAGGCTGGAGTGCAGTGGTGTGATTTGGCTCACTGCAACCTCTGCCTCCCAGGTTCAAGTGGTTGGAATTACAGGTGTGCATCACCATGCCTGGCTATTTTTTGTATTTTCAGTAAAGGTGGGGTTTCATCATGTTGACCAGGTTTGTCTCAAACTTGTGACCTCAAGGGATCTGCCCACCTCGGCCTCCCAAAGTGTTGGTCTTACAGGTGTGAGCCGCTGCGCCTGGCCTAAAGTACCATTTTAAGCCATTAAATTTGAGGTAATTTGTTATGGCAGCCATTGAAAACTAATACATACAGATTCTAATTAAAATTAAGCCATACTTGGCTGGGTGAGGTGGCTCACGCCTATAATCCCAACACTCTGGGAGTCCAAGGCAGGCGGATCACCTGAGGTCAGGAGTTCAAGGCTAGCCTGGCCAACATGGCAAAACCCTATCTCTACTAAAAAATATAAAAATTAGCTGGGTGTGGTGGTGTGAGCCTGTAGTCCCAGCTACTTGGGAGGCTGAGGCAGGGGAGTTGCTTGAACCTGGGAAGCGGAGGTTGCAGTGAGCCAAGATCATGCCACTGCACTCCAGTCTGGGCAACAGAGTGAGACTCCATCTTAAAAAAAAAAATTGACCATCCTTAAGAATATTACAGAAATTTAAAATCTTTTATTCAAAGAAAAGTGGTAAAACACTGTAATCTTATAATAATACCCCTGTGTTAACAATGCTACTGTGCTTTAAGTCATAAAGACACAAAAATTGGAAAGGGAAATGTAATATGGATACGTGATTGTCATTATTAGTCCTAGTACTGTGCTGGTAAAGTCATTTAACTTTACCAATACAGATAGGTTTTATACTAGTACAAATCTGGGCCACCCTAACACTGAACTTTATTACCAAGGAGACCAATTATAAATTTGTTGTAAAAGCCAAAGGCCTTCTTGGTTCAGTATTACTGGGTTTGATTATTTTGCTCCCTTTGCATTTCTAGAATGTTTGGGATGGTAGGGAGGTTGGAAGACAGTCCCAGGTAATTCTTTTTTTTTATTTTTTATTTTATTGCATTTTAGGTTTTGGGGTACATGTGAAGAACATGCAAGATTGTTGCATAGGGGTCCCAGGTAATTCTGTATCAAATTATGGGCTGTTTCATTGTACACATTTCTTCCTATTTGTTCTTTTTCTCCCCTCCATCCCTTTTGTTCCCCAAGATGAAGAGAAATTTTACTGAAGAATCTGGATTAACAGAGAACAGATCTGGTTAATTTCCAAGAATGTCTGATCAGCAACTGACTATGATTCTAAATATATCAAAATACTGTTTGCTGAGCCTGGTAAAATTCTGATCTTGATCACTTGGTTTAGTCTTAACTTACTGAACTTACAACACCAGCAGGAGCCAGATGACAGCACGTGGTACCCAAGCTGTATATGTTTTGAGAAGCACAATGCACTTAATATATACATTCCTTACATTAGAAAGACTGTTGGTGAATTTTTGTTTGTTCAGTAATTCCTGTACTTTCAGAAGATGAAAGTTATTTCTTATGCTTCCTTTCAAGAAAAACTAAGAATGCTTTTGTTAGTATGTTGCATAAATCTGCTCAATATAATGGTAAATGTTATGCTTATACTAACAAGGGGTAGAGGAAATGGCATGCTATAAGAAGGGCTAAGCAAATACTTGTTTTACATGGCTAGGATGGACTTTTAAGTGCAGCTGTATCTCTCAGGGCATGTCACATACCCTGTGATCTGAAATCAAACCACAGCCAGATCCCAGACACAGGAAATCTTCTGTTTCCAGAGATGTTGACACAAAAGATGGCTTTGGGGCATAGCTAACATTGCCCCCCTGGAGTCTGATTAAGTATTTTCAAGCCTAGAAGAAATGCTCAACTTTCTTTGCTTTTCTTTTTTTTTAGAGATGGAGTTTCACTCTTGTCCCCCAGGCTGGAGTGCAGTGGCATGGTTTCTGCTCACTGCAACCTTCACCTCCCATGTTCAAGCGATTCTCCTGCCACAGCCTCCCGAGTAGCTGGGATTACAGGTGCCCACCACCATGCCCAGCTAATTTTTGTATTTTTAGTAGAGATGGGGTTTCGCCAGGCTGGTCTTGAACTCTTGACCTCAGGTGACCCACCTGCCTTGGCTTCCCAAAATGTTGGGATTACAGGCATAAGCCACCATGCCAGGCCGAAAGTCTCAACTTTCTGCAATGTTTCTCTCTGTATGTGTAGAATTTGTTTTCTCTTATCCAAAGGAAGGAACCAAGCCAGGTAATACTTGGAGTATATATGTATATACATATACACTGGCAATGTATATACATATATTCATTACTCCAAGTATTATGTATATACATGCATATACGTATATATATATATACACATACCCATGTATATACATATATATATATTCATATATACATATATACATATCTATTCCAAGTATTACACATTACATACTCCAGGTATATACATACACACACATACACACAGAGTTTTGGAATATATATTACATATATACTCCAAATATATATTATATACTTGGAGTATGTAATATATAATACTTTGGAGTATATAATATGTAATACTTTGCAATATGTAATATATGGTATATAGTATATAATACTTGCTTTGGAGTATATAATATATAATGCTTTGGAATATATAGTATATAATATATAATGCTTGTTTTGGAGTATGTAATATATACAGAAAGCACAGCATTATAGTCATGAGTTTCAACTTTGAATTGGGATAGTCCTGGTTTGGAATTCTAGCTCTGTCACTAAATGCACACTAGTTAATTTTTAACATCTATGTCTCCACTTGAAGAACGGAAAAAAATAATAGTAATTCCTTCAAAATCTTATGTGAATTAAATGAGATAATTCATGTTTAAGACATTAGCTTGCTTCCTGCTAGCTCTTTAAGATCTATCATTATTACCTATATCCTAAGCCTCCTCAAATATTTAGCTGTTAGATGTTATGTACCATCTGAAACTCACATTCTGAGCACAAGCCAATCCTACTCTACCTGATAGCAGAAGCACTTGGCATATGGGAGGCTCTTAGCAGACGGAGATATAGGGCTCTGGATAGTGAACGAATTATCGGAGGCTCAGAAGAAGACAAGGACTGAACTGCAGAGACACCAGCCAACCCAAGATTCCAGGTGTCCTGAAAGAAAAATTTCTCCTTGCTTAGCTGTGCTTTGCTTTTAATCTTGTAAATAGATTTTAAGGTTGTAACTCTAAACATTTACCTTTTTCTCTGACACTGGTATTTCTCCCACCCTGCCTCCTCTGACACTCTGATTCCTTCAAGCTGTATTATTGGTGGTGTTTTTTTCACCTTGGGAAAGAAGTCAGAGTACCAGGAGAATGTGCTCTTCTCAGGCAATTTAATCTGACACAACAGTGTTATGTGCAGTACAAGTTATGTACTGCCCCGGTTAGTGCTTTATAAACAAGAACACGTCTTGAAAGCCATCACTTACTGTATGATTCCCACGTAGTTCTCAATCTCTGTCAAGGGAGCTTTCCTCCAGTTTTTCTTATATCCAATCACCAGAGTGTTTGGTTTCATTCTTCCTAAGCCTGAGGCCTAAACAGAGGACATAAAAACATGGGCAACCCTTACCGCACTGGAAAGCTACCAGCACAAATGAAAAATAATGTCTAAAGGAGCTCTGAAGTAATGTTCTGAAGATTCTGAAGATTAGATTACATTTGGTGCATGTCCTTCATGCCCGTACCCAAGCATAAAATAGAAAGATTAATTCTAAATCATCTCAGCTATAAATGGATTTTAGATGACAGAAATGTAGCTTTTCTAAATTAGCAGTCATTTGCATTTCTTTTGACACACTCATTAAAATGGTTC
This sequence comes from Sapajus apella, assembly GCF_009761245.1. Lineage (NCBI taxonomy): Eukaryota > Metazoa > Chordata > Mammalia > Primates > Cebidae > Sapajus > Sapajus apella. The sequence continues at coordinate 16,996,213 of NW_022436977.1, forward strand.
AATAATTTAAAATCAAGTGCGGGTCAGCTTAACTGTTGGTATGCATGTTGTAACTAACTTAGTGGTTCAAAGCTCATTCCCACCTGTTATACCCATAATGTCATTAGCAATAAAATCCATGTTTGGAAAATTCTTATGTACAAGGATCAGTGAAATCTCTACTTATGTTATTTATTGAAGAGTGACTGAATTATGTTTCCAAAACCTAATTCTCTTATGTGAAAGTATCATTAATAGCCATCTTCCATATCAGAAGTGTTGTCTCCCTTCATTAGATGACAGCTTACAGCTTCCAGTTAATCAAATTTAATTCAGCGACATTACTAAGCACCAATGACTTGCATAGTGCTCTGTTAGGTTTGGTGGGAGAGTGTTGAAGCACATTCTTTGGCTTTATGGAACCAAACATGGTGAAGAAGACAAGATTTACACAAATAATGCTAATATACATGCACATGTAATAGAAACTCATATAGAAGAACAAAGGAAGAAAACTTGAATTTTAGGTGAGGATTCATGGCCAGCTTCATGGGAGAGGCAGTATTTCAACTGAGTCTTGGGAGTTGGTGAGATGTTGGCAGGTTAAAACGGGAGAGCAGCCGGGCACAGTGGCTCACACCTGTAATCTCAGCACTGTGGGAGGCCAAGGTGGGTGGGTCATTTAAACTCACGAGTTTGAGACAAGCCTGGTTAACATGGTGAAGCCCCATCTCTACTAAAAATACAAAAAATTAGCCGGGCATGGTACTGTGTGCCTGTGATCCCAGCTGGTCCGGAAGCTGAAGCAGGAGAATCGCTTGAAGCTGGGAGGTGGAGTTTGCAGTGAGCCAAGATCACACCATTGCACTCCAGCCTGGGCTGCAGAGTGAGACTCCATCTCAAAAGGTTTCGAAGATCGAAGAAGATGGGGAAGAGCAGTGGGAGTAATGGAAGGTAGTTCTAGGTCATGGGAAGAGTGAAAGAAGTTCCAGAGCTGGACATTTTAGAGGGAACAGTAGCAGGTGGAAGGAGATAGGCAATGAAGGAGGGATCCTGAAATAAACTTTGCCTCCAATACATTTGGTGTATTGTTCTTGGCCCAGCACCTTCCTGGAGTCCTCATTTGGCCCTTGGCAGATGTGTGGCAGTACAGATGGATGTAGTCTTTTCCACGGCGACACTCTTGACTAGTTGGTAATTTGTATCATAACTTCTTAGATGCAAAGATGATTTTACTCAAGATGATGTAACTGCAGTGCTTCCTTTCATATCACTTCGTCTTGTCCTTTTGCCACAGCTCCTCTGTACTTCACTTTTTATGTAAGGAAATTCATGTGAACATATGCATGTTGGAATCTTCTCTACCATTTCTTCTGGATTAACCTAAGAATTCTCTTTCATACCTGTGTCTTTTCTTTCTCTGCTCTTATTTTATGTCTGTATTCCCATTCCTAGTTGAAAATTTTATTTTACAAAATTTCTATCATAATTTTATAATAAACGACTAACAGTGCCAATGTATTTAACCAAAGAACTATTGAAAACTAACTTGGGGCTGGGCGTGGTGGCTCACGCCTGTAATCCCAGCACTTTTGAGAGGCCAAGGTGGGTGGATCACAAGATCAAGAGATCAAGACCATCCTGGTCAAGAAGGTGAAAACCTGTCTTTACTAAAAATACAAAAATTAGCTGGGCGTGGTGGCCCAGGCCTGTAGTCCCAGCTACTGGGGAGGCTGAGGCAGGAGAATTCCTTGAACCCGGGAGGCGGAGATTGCAATGAGCTGAGATCATGCCACTGCACTCCAGCCTGGTGACAGATTGAGACTCCATCTCAAAAAACAAAAACCACCACAACAAAAAAAACAACCTTGCTACTGAAAGAAAAATCAGCATCTTGCAATAATACCTGTTTCCATGGTTTAGCAAATTAATAACAAATGAAAAGCGGCTCATTGTGGGTAACAAGTTTTGCAGAAATGGTTTCTCTGCATGTGCAGCTACTTCACAAGTATTCTTAAGGGAAATTAGACACAGGAATGCATCAAATACTCTTAAGCTTCAAAATATTACCAATTAAGCTTAACCAATATTTTTTCTTTCCTGCCTGCATGTGCATCTGAATTACCTGGATGCAGTCCTGACTTCTGACACTCTGAGATATGGTAACTCTGAAAGCCAAATGCACCATTTCCTATACATATAATTAAGGGTTTTCAACCATATTAAAGCCAAAATGCTTAGCAAGCCAAGCTCTACAATTTCTGAGAATCTCTTGGATTGTTTTAAGGATTCTCTGTCATTCTAAATGATGATGATCAGAACTACGAAAAGATTTTATGTACTAATAAAGAGGAGATAAAGGAAGGAAAAAAGGAAGAAAAATAAAGGAGAAAAGATGGGAGAACTGTGGGATTTAAGGTTGAGCTGTAGAGATTATTACATTTTATTCAACATTCTGAAAATAATTCAGAAGGATAGGGAGATTTTATGCCCAGATCACCATGCATTAATTTAGTTGGTCTAGCAGCTGCCCTAACACCATTTGCAAAAGAAAAAAGGAAAAGAAAGCCTGACTTGAGCATTGCTATATGCAGTATGAGATATAAAAATAGTTTGAAGTTTCAATAGGATCCTGAATGTCGTCAACCATCGGAACAAATTTGCATTTCAATAAGTACGGGGGCAGAATGTATGCTGGTGGCCAAAGGCAACCTCATTTTCCATTTCCAGTGTATCATTCATAGTTTATTGTAATAGAACTTCTCTGCTTTTGTTCTAGTTTTGCCTCTACCCAGGAATTCAAAATAATTCCTTAACCATCTGCACTGATCTCTGATGCTGAGCTGCCTTCCTACAGCTGTTCACTTTGGGAGCCTCATTAACACGGAGCACTGACTGTCTTTTGCCTCTGTGCTCCATCTCTCAATGCAGCCTTACCTGAAGGAGACTTCGGACGCCATCCCTGAAACAGTCTGCTGCCACTGCAGCATAAAAAGCCTTGATTTTATTCTTTATAAGCCAGGCCTGTTTTTTCCCCATGCCACTGTTCATCTCCTTAACACACAGCTTGCGCGGTCCCTGTGCGACACAATGAAATATTGGTTAGAAGCCCTGCTATTATACATCACGTTGCTGTTGTTTTCTAAAGGACAAAAATAGCCAGCAATGCCCCATTGAGTTAAGAAATGGGAAAGAGGGAAAAACACCTCACTGGACAGGGTTCTGCAGATTCAGCCTTTTGGATAGGACCTATGCTATTCACATCACTCATTGTCTACCCAAAATCTAGACTTATTAACATCTGCTTAATTAACTGCCTGCCACTGAATGAAAGGAAGAGCTGAGGGCATCACGGCACATGAGGAAAATGCTGAAAATGTGACTGAAGAGGCTCAGGATAAATAATCAACCTTTGACTCATTAGCGAGAGCTACTTTTAGGAACACCAAAGAAATCTCAGCTGGAGCCTAATTTCAAGAATGGACTGCCATGAACTGCACATCGTGACAATTTTATTTGGCCGATGCGTGACTTTTTTGTTGGCAAAAATACCCTTATACCACATTTTCCTGGTAATGTTGCCACACTTCCACTCAAATACATTAACATTTCCTTGTCATTCAATAAATTTGGTGGGAACAAAATTTACACACCTATGACCAAGAAGAGTGGAAGAGATTAAGAGGGAAGAAGGCAGGTGTTGTGGCCGCTGATAAAGCATTTTATAATTTCAAGATTTAGTTCTGGAAACTCATTTTTAATGAAAAATTCTATTCTTATTTCTCCTTCCTTAAATGTCCAAGCTAACTCTTTTCTTCTCATGTTGTAATTCAATCCATAAGGTATTTCTGACTATCTGCCATATGTCTGATAGAGTATGAATCCATTTTTCCAGGAAATTATTTTAATTTATAGAGAGATATGTATTTTGTTGAGATGTCTTAGATTTTACATGAATCACTTTGGATGTTGATAAAATGCAGCCTTGTAGGTATTGAACTAGGACTCAAGATTTTGCATTTCTCATAAACTCCTGGAGGGAACAGATGCTGCTGCTCCTTAGACACACTTGGAGTCACGGTCTCAAAGGATCTCAGATTGGAGAGAGGACATTGGGATGCGTGGAAAAAAAAAAAAAGCCCAGGCTTTGCGGTCAGACAAAACTGGTCTCAGATCTAAGCTTGAGGAGGTAATTGATTATCTCTGAGCTTTGATATCTTGTTCTGAAAATGAGGATAAACTCTTGCTCCTGCAAGGTTGCTTTAAGTAGTAATAATAAAGTACCTAGTACAATGTCATCAAAGCCCCAGCTAATTTCACCACTGTGCTTGTTCTCTAACACAGTTGCAAGAACACTGAACTGAGAGTCAGAATGTTGGGTCAGATCTGGCACTGGCTGGGTGACACTCTGGGTCTGTGATTTGTCCTGTCTTGATGTATGTTCTACACTTAAAAACTCAGGCAATCGCCTAGGTCATCACTGCCTAATACGACAGCCTGTATGTCCATGCTGCTATTAAGCGTTTGAAATGTGGCTGGTTCACACTGATACACTGGAAGCATAAATTACACAATGGATTTCAAAGTCTCAGTACAAAAAAGACTGAAATATCTCATTAATGTTTCTATATTGATTCCATACTGAAATTATAATATTTTGGACACAATGGGTTACATACAATATTATTAAAAATAACTTTGCCTATTTCTTTTTTCCTTTTTGAGAGAGTCTTGCTTTGTCACCAGGCTGAAGTGCAGTAGCACAACCTCAGCTCATTGTAACCTCTGCCTCCTGAGTTCAAGCAATTCTCCTGCCTTAGCCTCCTGAGTAGCTGAGATTACAGGTGCCCACCACCACACCTAGCTAATTTTTGTATATGTAGTAGAGGTGAGGTTTCACCATCTTGGGCAGGATGGTCTCAATCTCTTGACCTCGTGATCTGCCCACCTCGACCTCCCAAAGGGCTGGCATTACAGACGTGAGCCACCATGCCTGGCCTCTTTTTTTCTTTTTAATTGGCCACTAGACAATGTCAAATCACATATGTGGCACATAATATATTTCTATTACACAACACTCAGTCTCTGGGGTCCTTTCCATTTTAATATTCTATTTAAATTGAATCAGATTCTTTATATTCTTACTTTTTCCAGCATATTTCCTAGAACCTGCCAACTTTTCACAACAGTTTGGCTGACTTCACATTACAGGAAAATTAAAAAACAAGAAACTTCCCTGAAGATAGAAAAGGTAGAGAGATCAGGAGAATAGTTACTAAACTAGATGACCTTGTCTGAGGAAGGCTATGCCCTTATGGATCAATTTAGCTAAGGTTTCCAGATTGTCAATGCATTTCGAATCACTAGTCCTTCTTTGGGCATTCTAAACTTCATCAACTGCTGAAGAAAGAAAGAATATTTTATTCAAGGAAGTTAGAAGAATAACAAACAGAAAAGGCTTTGAACCATCAGTGTAGTGAGTTGTACTACAGTGACTGTGATCCCCTGGGGAGAATGGCATTTATTTAAATAAATGCAGTCTAACGTATGTCTACTGGTATTATAAAAATCCAGATTAAACATTAATTGTGACAGAGAGATTTACTTTAATGCCTAAACTTGCCATATTGAGAAGTCATAAAAACGTTTCATGCAGAATCTCTCTTTGCTAAAAACGATTATAACATCATTGTAGCACACTTATTAATGCAAGGCAAGGAAGGCTACAATACAAATGTAGTAAAAATAAGCAAACTAACAAAGAGAAAAGACGCACTGGAATACAATTATTCAACATTCAAATATGTCATAGTTACAAAAATGAATTTTACTACCCCTTTAGAATATTATAGAGATTAGCTTCAGTTGGGATCCAAAATATGAGTACATAAATTAATTCAAGATTCAAACAAAGAAGCTTTAAAAATCTTGTGTATATTATAGCTTTGATATTAATTGAGGAAGGGGTAAAGCGTTTCTAATTATGTAGCGTGGAGAACTTGATGCGATGTTACTTTAAATACTGTAAGTGACTATGATGAAAAGGAGTTTGTAAAGGAGTTCTGACCCCATTAGGATCAAACAGAGAAATTTGCCAAGTGCAATATTTCTTCCTACTTTTTTCCTTAAACATTGGAAGTCTTATTTGTCTGTCTTCGTTTTCATGGCTGCTTTGGTTGGGAAGGAACATTTTTTCCCTTTCTGATTTGCTCCATATTATCTTTCTACGCAGGCTGGTGCCCATTCATAGGTTATTTCATTCTTTCAATATTTGGTCATGTCACTATTTTACTGACATCATACCAGAGGCTTACTGACAAAAGAAGAATAAGATGCATCTAGAAAGAATACATTTTTTCCTTGGTGGATGTGAAAATTGAGATTAAGAGGAGGTTGAAGATAGAAGAAAAAATGAGATTTCAGTTTTTCTTGGGTTATATGGGCTTGAATTGTCTTCCTTATATTGTAGAGTTAAAAGGTGGGTGTCTTCTATGAGATATGTTGAGAACTCCTCAAACAGAGAATTTAAAGAGAGCTTTAGGTTTTCTTAAGATACTTTATAAATTTTTAGAAAAGAAAAAAAGAAAAAGAAAAAGAAAAAGAGAAACAGGGTGAAATTCTAAGAAAGATTCTACATGAGAAAGCCAGTCAAAGGTTGTCCCTTTCCTTCATTACAGGAGAGGAAAATCAGGTTTAAAGTAACATTAATGAGTAGGAAAAACATGAATGAAAATAGGTTACATCTTGGTATCCATCTGTGAAATGATAAGAATACTCATAAAATTCAGATAACATTGCCTCTGGGGACAGAGAGAGTCAGGGGTCTGGAGTGGTTTTAAAAGGGGCTTTAACTTGATCTGTAATGGCTTATTTCATTTAAAGAGTGAGTGGAAGGCAAGATGCAGTGGTTCATGCCTATAATAGACTTTGGGAGGTTGAGGAGGGCGAATTGCTTGAGCCCAGGAGTTCGAGACCAGCCTGGGCAACATGGCAAAACCCCATCTCTACAAAAAATACAAAAATTAGCTGGGTGTGGTGGCATGTGCCTGTTGTCCCAGATACTGGGGAGGCTGAGGTGGGAGGATTGTCTGAGCCTGGGAGCTCAAGGCTGCCGTGAGCTATGATTGTACCATTGTACTCCAGCCTGGGTGACAAAGTGAGACCCTGTTTCAACCAATCAATCAATAAAATAAGATAAAATAAAATAAATAAGGTGAGTGGAAGCATCTGTGGCCATTTTTTTTCTTTTTTTTTAGGCAGGGTCTCACTGCATTTGGCCCAAAATGTTAACAGTCGTTAATTAGGAAATGTAGACTATGAATTAAAGGTCTTATTTAATTTTATATAGTGAGCCATATGAAACTGCCAGTATCTAATGATTTTGATCTATAAAAATGCAAATTTTATATGATTCAACCTAATTAATTTTTTTAGTGTTTCAAAATTAAAAAACAGAATCAATCTTTAAAAAGTCTTATTTCTTTGGCCACCAGAACAACACAATGTACTTGATAAAAGATGCCACTGTAGACTTGAAATCCTTTTGCAAGGCAAGACCAGCAAAATTTAGAAAAGAGGTAAGCGGGCTGGGCACAGTGGCTCACGCCTGTAATCCCAGCATTTTGGGAGGCTGAGACAGGTGGATTATGAGGTCAAGAGATCGAGACCATCCTTGCTAACATGGTGAAACCCTGTCACTACTAAAAATACAAAAATTAGCTGGACATGGTGGTGTGCACCTGCAATCCCAGCTACTTGAGAGGCTGAGGCAGGAAAATCACTTGGATTCAGGAGGTGGAGGTTGCAGTGAGCCAAGATCATTGCACCACTACACTCCAGCATGGTGACAGAGCGAGACTCCATCTCAAAAAAAAAAAAAAAAAAAAAAGAAAGAAAGAAATAAAGAAAATAGGTAAGGGGCATATTTTTGGACAATAATGACTTTATCTTTTCCAAAACCCAGATCAATGGAATCAACTTTCAATTGAGTTAACTTTTGAACCTTAAATGTATACCTGTTTTTTATTTGTTTTAATAAAAAATTCCTATTTTTAAATGTAAAAATAGAAGTATTAAGAATGAGGGACTGCTGCAGTATGATGTCTTTGCACATGGGAAAGGAAGTGTGAACGGACCCCACTTCTAGAACTGAACACAGTGTGCCCAGAGAATTACAGGTACATAAATTCAAATTAAATTATCTAGGATGATTGGTTTGGATCTCTCTCCATCTACTATGAATGACATAAGTGAGGAAGCTCACTGACAAACACAGTGCTTATGTGTGTCGGGATACAGAGGGTAGAACTGGTGGAGGATGCAACTTGCAACCTTTAACTAATAACTTCCCTTTTGCTGAACCTGTTGAACTTGGCTATGCTTAGAAATATGAGGGGGATACTACAAGGAGGAGTTTTCCTCCCTCCTGTCTTCCTATGGTGACAAGAATGATAACATACAAAAGAACAAAATGACTTACATGTTTAATATAAAGCCTATTGGAAGTATGTCACTTCCAATGACACAGAAGTATGTAGTTCAAAAGAGAAGAACAGACAGTATTTTTTAAATTACCAAGCTGGATTCTTTAAAATGGGTCCCCAAAGTTACCTTGATGAAGAGTGGCTCACGTAAAATCTTTAAGCTGAATAGCAAAAAAGCAACAGAAGGGAAATGGCCTAGAGGAGATTGTAAGAGTTAGCTGGATAGTTGGAAGTCCACAGTGGGTGCTTAAGGCCCAGCAAAGAGTACAGGTCTTTTAATTTCAAATTTAAAAATGCTACAGTTGCAGGAAATGACAGCTGTGCCCACACATTTTCCCTCTACCCACTTGCATCAAATGCCCATGTTTTAAGTCTTGCTTCTTTCTGGTAGGATAACAGAACTTGAAGCAAATACGTCAGTAGCTGCAGGCCACCAGAAGGATGGAGCCCAGAGCCTGCTGTCCTGTGAATAGTGGGGAGAGGCATATCTCTCACTGTTCCATCATGATCAAACTGCCGTACACTTAAAAAGTTCAAAATCCAGTGTCTGGACCTGGTTTTTCTAAGAGGGCATGCTTTAGGTTTTTATTGAAGGTAATATATTTTTTGAATAAAAGTGGCAACTATAGCATACCAAAAATAATGATATTGACAATAACAATGAAAGTTAATTGAGCATTTATTCTTTGAGGGACACCAGACTCAGCATTAGAAAGCTTATCTTCTGTAATTCAAATAATTCAAATAGCAACTCTGTAACATAGGTGCCATTTTTATTATTTTCATTTTACAACTGAGAAAAGTAAGGCACAGAGAGATGAAATATCATGTGCTTAAGGGACTCACGGCTAATAGGTGGCAAAAGAGTGATTTGAAACTTGACTGTTATTCTCAAAAGCCCATGAGCACCAGCTTCCTAGACTTAAAAAACTAAATTGTCATTCTCTTATCATCATCACTATTTAACATTTTCCACAAGGTTGGCCTAACCATCAACCTTTGTGCTTTTGGAAAAAAATTCTGATGGCATACTTACTCCCCCTAGATCCCTTTCCATCTGTTTCTTTGCAAAGATGATTGACGACTGAGCCCAGAGTCTAAAAATGCTGTCAACATCTGTAGCCCCAGGAGCTCATACAAAGTAACTAACTGGAAAGTCATTAACTGATGCAGTAACTATTTTCTGTCCCTAGGAGAACTTTGGCACCTGAGAGCAAGGCTCTTGGGCCCTACATGGAGAGACTGATATAGTAATTTATAATACAGCCCAACATATATGTCAAACAAACAGGGCCATTGGTGGCACAGACTAAGATACCGACTTCAAATGAAATGATATTCCAGCACTATTGTATATGATAGTCAAAGCAGCAAAGGGTTAATTAAAAGCAGTCTCTCTTGTTTCTGACAAGACCCTTTCTCCTTTGCCAATAGATGACTGTTTATACTCCCAGTTTATTTCTCCAGTCCTAAAGATATTTTATTGCCTGCTAAACTAAGTTTTCTCTAAATTGCTGCAGAAGAAAAACACCCCAAACTGCTTATTTCATCAAAACTGGCTTCTATATTATATTGGCCAAAATGAAATCCAAGAATCCAGGGCACCAAAGTTGATAATACGAGAGAGGGGCGCTTGATAAGATTTAAAAAAATTCTTTAGCGTCACAGTTGGTCATTACTTAACCTGTCAATCTCAAGTACTTAGTAGGAGTCTCTCTACCTCCTACCAGATAATTGCATTGAGTTATAGTATTTGAATTACTATTATATAAGCACCAAGAGGAAAGAGAGTATGATCAACTGCTTCATAGAATATTGGCATTTAGAATATTACCAAGTGTGAAGAGTTGCTTAAGTGCTGGTCATGATGACATGTGGTAAATTAGCCCCCAGCATCACGGCAGAGTTGACTGGCTGGAAAGTCACATGACTTCCTGACAGCCCTATTCCTTGGCAGGTGTTGGATATTTAAGTAGTGATGCTGGATTCTAATAGTACTCCCAAGGATGCAAGTGTGCTAAGGCTTTCTCCTCAAGGCATGACACACGGCACACTTGTGTGGCCTAGACAGATATCTTGGCTCTGCCACTTTCTTGTCATGCGATCCAGCACAATAATTTAATTTTCCTGAATCTCACTTTCCCAATCAGTAAAATGAGAACAGGGCTGCTTTTCTTTCATGATTCACTAGGCTGTTGTGTGGCTCGAATATGAAAAGCTGTAGAAAAAAGCTTTGAAGAATAGGTAAGTACTTAAGTACTATAAAAATGCATTAATTGCTAAGAATTTTGAGTGGGGTGTGTGTGTGGGTATGTGTGTGTGTGAGTAAGAGAGACAGCGAGTGATCGAGGGTGTTGGGAATAGAAGTAGAGGTAGGCTAGTTTGGAGGCCTTGGACTTTATTATCATTTTATTTATCTATTTATTTATTTATTTTTGAGACAGAGTTTCATTCTTGTCACCCAGGCTGGAGTGCAATGGCACAGTCTTGGCTCACTGCAACCTCTGCCTCCCAGGTTCAAGTGATTCTCCTGCCTCAACCTCTCGAGTAGCTGGGAATACAGGTGCCTGCCACCATGCCCAGCTAATTTTTGTATTTTTAGTAGAGATGGGTTTCACTATGTTGGTCAGGCTGGTCTTGAACTCTTGACCTCAGGTGATCCGCTCACCTCGGTCTCTCAGGCTGTGTTGGGATTACTGACGTGAGCCACTACACCTGGCTGACTTTATTATTATGATTATTATTATTTGAGATGGAGTCTTGCTCTGTAGCCCAGGCTGGAGTGCAGTGGTGTGATCTGGGCTCACTGCAAGCTCCACCTCCCAGATTCAAGTGATTCTCCTGCCTTAGCCTCCCAAGTAGCTGGGATTACAGGCATGTACCACCATACCCAGCTAATTTTCGTATTTTTAGTAGAGACAGGGTTTCATCATGTTGGTCAGGCTGGTCTTGAACTCCTGACCTCAGGTGATCCTCCCGCCTTGGTCTCCCAAAGTGCTGGGATTACAGGTGTGAGCCACTGCACCCAGAGACTTACTATTTTATTAATGTTTTAATGCTTCCTCCACACTCGAGAAATTGCTCAATAATTATGGTTAAATTTTTAGCACCAGTTTTGAATACCTCCTAGGAAAACCACCAATAAGTTGTTATTAGTCTACCACATATTTCCGGAACAAAAATAATTCATTTAGCTCTAAATGTTTATCTAAGGCATGAAAAACTTGGTTTAGTTCCTTGAATATCTTCAATGTTACCAAATTTATCCAAATATTTAATCTAAATTTGATGTGCTGTCATTTAAGGCCATTATGTCTGGTGGTTTCCTCATCAGTTAATCTCTACAATAGTGCTCTATCTGGCTCATTCCATCCTTTTATATTTCTGTAGACAGCTATCACCCCAAATGCCTTCATTTTATTTCTGAGCCAGTTATCTTTTTCTTGACTCAAACGCCATCATTTGGAAATATTTGTCACTTTTAGTTGGCCTCCTACGAAATCTGAAGCACATTTCGTCTATCTGTTTAAATTCGGGATCACGGGCCCTTGCTCATCCTTGCTCTATGAATCAAGGTAGAGGGCTCTTGTATAAACTGTTTTTGCTATTTTCCTATCACTGCATGTACCTTTTCTCCTCACCTAAAATAAACCAAGGTAAGCAGGAAGGGAAAAGCACTTCCCTGGGGTGAAGTGGTTCTTACCACAAAGACTTCACAGCAGATGCAAAGGCCACTGTTCTTGGTAAAGGCGTGAGTTATGTCCAGGAGAGCAGGTCTTGTCATGGGTCCCCCTGTCAAGACAATGCACTGGGGCCTGGAAGTGAAAAGAAAGGCTTGAGAGTGTGCCACTGCAAGCAGTCTGTGACCTCAGAACCATTCCAGTGGGATAACAGGGACAGAGGCTTGGAAAAATGGAACAACCTTTCCCCTGTTTTTTCGCTTTCCCACCAGAATTCTTGAATCATCCTGTCTGTCCATCTTGACATGCTCGTGCTCTCAGTTCAGTTAGTCATAGCAAAAGTGTGAAGTAAGGAAAAGGTGGTCTTGTGGTCCCTCATATGGTTTGGCTTTGTTCCCATCCAAATCTCATCTTGAATTGTAGCTTCTATAATCCCCACGTATTGTGAGAGGGACACGGTGGGAGGTAACTGAGTCATGGGAACAGATTTTCCCTTGCTGTTCTCATGATAGTGAATAAGTCTGAAGAGACCTGATGGTTTTATAAAAGGCAGTTCACCTGCACACACTCTCTTGGCTGCCACCATATAAGGTGTGACTTTGCTCCTCCTTCACCCTCCACCATGACTGTGAGGTCTCCCCAGCCATGTGGAACTGTGAGTCCATTGAATTTCTTTTTCTTTATAAATTACTCAGTCTTGGGTATTTCTTTATAGCAGTATGAACATGGACTAAAATTGGTACCGGTAGAGTGAGGTGCTGTTGTAAAATTAGCCAAAAATGTGGAAGTGACTTTGGAACTGGGTATAACAGGCAGAAGCTGGAACAGTTTGCAGGGCTTAGAAGAAGATAGAAAAATGTGGAAAAGTTTGGAACTTTCTAGAGAATTGGAGGGCTCAGGAGAAAGGAAGATGTGGAAAAGTTTGGAACTCCATAGAGACTTATTGAATGGTTTTCACCAAAATGCTGATAGTGATAATGGACAATAAAGTCCAGGCTGAGGTGGTCTCAGATGAAGATGAGGAACTTCTTGGGAACTGGAGTAAAGGTCACTCTTGCTATGCGAAGAGACTGGTGGCATTTTGCCCCTGCCCTAGAGCTCTGTGAAACTTTGAACTTGAGAGAGATGGTTTAGGGTATCTGGTGGAAGAAATTTCTAAGCAGCAAAGTATTCAAGAGGAAGCAGAGCGTAAAAGTTTGAAAAATTTGTAGTAGAAATGTTTTTTTGTGGGGAGAAATTCAAGCCAGCTGTAGAAATTTACATAAGTAACAAGGAGGCAAATGCTAATCACCAAGACAATGGGAAAGGTGTTTCCAGGGATGTCAGAGAACTTTACAGCAGCCCCTCTCATCACAGGCCTGGAGGCCTAGGAGGGAAATATGGTTTTCTGGGCATGGTCCAGGGCCCCCCTTCCTGTGTGCAGCCTTGAGACTTGCTGCCCTGTGTCTTAGCTGCTCCAGCCATGGCTAAAAGGGGCCAAGGTATAGCTTGGGTGCTGGCTTCAGAGAGTGCAAGTCCCAAGCCTTGGCAGCTTTAATGTGGTGTTGGTCCTGCAGGTGCACAGAAGACAAGAATTGAGGTTTGAGAACCCCTGCCTAGATGTCAGAAGTATGGAAATGCCTGGATATCCAAGCAGAGGTGTGCTGCAGGGGCAGGGCACTCATGGAGAGCCTCTGCTAGGGCAGTGCAGAAGGGAAATGCAGGGTTGGAGCCCCCACACAGCCTCCCCACTAGGGCACTGCCTAGTAGAGCTCTGAGGAGAGGGCCACAGTCCTCTAGACCCCAGAAATGGAGATTCACCGACAGTTTGCACTGTGCACTTGGAAAAGCTGCAGACACTCAACACCAACCAGTGAAAGCAGCCAGGAGGAGGGCTGCACCCTGCAAAGCCACAGGGGCAGAGCTGCCCAAGACCATGGGAACCTACCTCTTGCATCAACATGATCTGGATATGAGGCATGGAGTCAAAGGAGATAATTGTGGAGCTTTAAGATTTTACTGCCCCACTGGATTTCCGACTTGCATGGGGCCTATAGCCCCTTCGTTTTGGCCAATTTCTCCCATTTGAAACAGGTGTATTTACCCAATGCCTGTACTCTACTGTATCTAGGAAGTAACAAACTTGCTTTTGATTTTACAGGCTCGTAGGCAGAAGGGACATGCCTTGTCTCAGATGAGACTTTGGACTGTGAACTTCTGAGTTAATGCTGAAATGAGTTAAGACTTTGGGAGACTGTTGGAAAGGCATGATTAGTTTTGAAATGTGAGGACATGAAATTTTGGAGGGACCAGGGATGGAATAGTATGATGTAGGCTGTGTCCCCACCCACGTCTCATCTTGAATTATAGTTCTCATAATCCCCATGTGTCGTGGGAGGGACCCAGTGGGAGGTAATGGAATCATGGGGGTGGATTTTCCCGTGCTGTTCTCATGACCGTGAATATGTCTCACAATATCTGATGGTTGTACAAAGGGCAGTTCCCCTGCCCATGCCCTCTTGCCTGGCACCATGTAAGACATGCCTTCGCTCCTCCTTTGCCTTCTGACTTGATTGTGAGGCCTCCCCAGCTATGTGGAACTGGGAGTCCATTGAACCTCTTTTTTTATATAAATGACTCAGTCTTGGATATTTCTTCATAGCAGTATGAAAATGGACTAAAACAGTCCCCTTGTCTTTTTCCCTGTAGCCACCTACCCCAAATCCCAACATAATCTGTCCCTCTCCAACCAAGATTTTTATGTTACTTTCTTTCATTCTTCATACAAGCTTGTGCTTAAGGTTTCATTCAAAATAAGATACAACTAATGAAAAGCTAAAAGCGTTACTTTTAAGAGAATTCAGTAAGCCCTAAAGCCTTAAGCAGAATGGAGACAAAAGCAGAGTAAAGTGTGTGGGGATTCAGATAATCTCTCTAAAGTCACGTCCCTTAGTCCACCTTGCTATCTCGCTGCATGGAAGGTTACACCTGGCACTATGAGGGGCTGTAGTTTGGGGTGGACATAGCTCAGTATGGAAGGAAAGAAGCACTCACTTACAGGAGGTGCTGTCATAATAATGGGGCAGTACTGTCTGACTGCTTATTTTTAGAACGTACCCATAAAACTTATAACTACTTGAATGCCTTATCCCTCATTCGGGAAAGGCACTTCTAATGTGGAACAACATCAGGGTGCCTGAGACACCAGCTTTACCTGAAGTTTTTCACGTGGTCGTCCACTGTGGTTAATTCCAGAGCATTGTCTAAAGCACTCACGTAGGAAAGTGCCTGTGTGGAGGAGCCCCAGTTCACCTCTGTGGATAAAGGAGGAAATTGGCATAAAAAGCAGTGACCTTTCCTCTGTGTACCATGAATAATTTTTACAAGCCATCCCCATCTATGATTTTCCTTGGCTGTGCCAGTGATGATGAGTGCCCAAATTAGAGAAAATATAATGCGCTATTTCCTAAAAAGCACTTTGTATACTTCTATGAATACACATGAATCCTCAGAAGCGAAGGCTTCATTCCAGCAAAGGATCAGACTGTACAACTGCAGTCCAGGAAATCTTGCTTGGTGGGAGAGGCTGTGCGCTAACCACACTGCAGGCAGACAGACTTGGGAGCTGGTCAGTCCCTGAATAGATCTAAAGCATCTTCACAGATTTTTTTTTTTGAGAGAGAGTCTTGCTCTGTCGGCCAGACTGGAGTGCGGTGGCACCATCTACCGGGTTCAAGTGCAGTGGTACCATCTCCATCCGCCCGGGTTCACCAATTCTCTGCCTCAGCCTCCTGAGTAGCTGGGACTACAGGAATGCACCACCATGCCCGGCTAATTTTTGTATTTTTAGTAGAAGCAGGGTTTGGCCATATTGGCCAGGCTGGTCTCAAACTCCTGAACTTGTGATCTGCCCACCTCAGCCTTCTAAAGTGTTGGGATTACAGGCATGAGCCACCACACCTGGCCCAATTCTTAAATTGAAATGAGAAGCAGCATTTCTGTATACACAGATAATGTGCAGTAATCTTTATATTTTGAATAGTAAAACTAAATAGCATGGGAATTCTTCTAGATTTCTATGAAGAGGGTCGAGGTTCCTTAGCAAACATTTTAGTTTGATCTTTGAGAACCTAATCCCTAATCATCTTCATCACAAGGAGGTCAGTTCTCAGTTCTACCATCTCCCCCCGCTTTCTTTCTTTTCTTTTTTCTTCGTTTTTTTTAAAATTTAAGTATTAAATGGCTCTTCCAAGGTTTATGAGAGGAAGTCCCTGACATGAATGTACAGATACATCCCAGATGACAGACAGAACATATTCTTCTCAGTCTTGTTCTGGAGAGCCAGGGAAATGGGTGAACAATAATTATCGGAGATAAAGCAGATCAATATTGATCGAATGTTGACTGTGCATCAGGCATTAAGTGTACCTTAGGGTATTTATTTTTATAGGGATAAAAGCTCTACTAGTCATTGGACTTTTTTTTTTTTTTTTTTGAGACAGAGTTTCACTCTTGTTACCCAGGCTGGAGTGCAATGGCGCGATCTCGGCTCACCGCAACCTCCGCCTCCTGGGTTCAGGCACTTCTCCTGCCTCAGCCTCCTGAGTAACTGGGATTACAGGCACGCGCCACCATGCCCAGCTAATGTTTTTTGTATTTTTAGTAGAGACGGGGTTTCACCATGTTGACCAGGATGGTCTCGATCTCTTGACCTCCTGATCCACCCGCCTCGGCCTCCCAAAGTGCTGGGATTACAGGCTTGAGCCACCGCGCCTGGCTTGGACGTTTATATTTAAAAAGTGAACCTTGAATAATACCTCACATCATATATAAAAAAGAAATAAAAATGGATAATATACCTAAATATAATTCCCAAAGCATTAAAACTTCTAGAAGTTTGTGACTTTGAATTAGGAAAAGATATCTTAGATCAGATGCAAAATGGCAAGCCACAAAAGAAAAAAAAGATAAATTAGACTTCATAAATACTTAGAACTTTTATTCTTCAAAACAAATTGTAAGGAAAATAGAGAAGCAAGAGAAAATATTTGCAAAACACATACTACTAAAGGATTTGCATCCAGAACAGATAAAGAACTCTCACTACTGAATAATAAGAAAACAACTGAAAAATGAGCAAAAGATTTAAACAGACACTTGACTAAAAAATATATATGGATGGCAAATAAGATGTTCAACATTGTTAATCATTGGAAAAATGCAAACGAAACCACAATGAGGTGGCACTACATATCTATTAGAATGGCCTTTAAAAAAATCAACTGTCAATAATACATGCTGACAAACACGTGGAGCATCTAGGACCCTCATTCATGGTTTGTAGGAATGGAAAGTCATACTGCTACCACAGAAAACAGTTTGGCAGTTTCTTCTAAAGTTGTATATATATATATACATATATATATATACTTTTTATTTAATCATAAATCCTACTACTAGATATTTACCCAAGGGAACATGAAAACATAAGTCCACATAAAGTCCTGTGGACCTAAACTGAAAAGAACTCAGATGACTATCAACTAGTAGATTGAACTAAAAAGGATATGTGATGTATTCATACAATAGAATACCACTCAACAATATGAAAAACAAACCACTTACATATGCAACAGCATAGATAAATCTAAAAGCATTCTGCTAAGGGAAAGGAAGTCTTCTAAAAGGCTATATCCTGTATGTTCATATTTATATGGTATTTTGGAAAAGGCAAAGCTGGAGGATCAGACATCAGACAAGCAATCACCAGAGGCTATGTTGGAGGGTGGAGATTGACCATGCAGGGGTATAAGGGAACTTGTGGGGATGATGGGAATACCCTGTGTTTTGATGATGGTTACAACACTGTACAAGTTTATCAAAACATATAGACAGCACATTAAAAAGAGGTGAATTTTGCCATATGTAAGTTATATGTGATGTTTAAAATACGTAAAGTAGTAAATAAAAGCTAAACCGCCCCCTCCAAGGTAGTGACTACAAGCTCTGCTTTACTGGCAGAGTAAGGGAAAGGAGAGAGTGAGGCTGCCTCTGGGCTTCTCTGCACTGCACTGCTGCAGTCCCTCCCAGCTGTAATACATCTGGTACTAAAGTCAACACCCAAAGTTCACATCCAATTGACCAGCCTGTGGCATCTTCCTGTTGCTCACATCAGATTCTTTAGCATGACCTTTAAGTTTCTTATTTATCTGGCCCATACCAACTCTTCCAGGCTCCTGCTGTGACCCTTCTCCCTATCACTCAAGAGCTTTCTGTGTGGGGAAGGCTTGAGTTTCCTAAATATGCTGCCCTGCACTTACATGTGTCCTTAATGTCATTCACGGTTTGCCTTCTGCCCAGAATGTCATTCCCTGACTCTGATTAACCAAACCTCAGTTGCTTCCTTAAAAAAAAAAAACTAATTTATTTATTCATTTAAAAAATATTGGTTAAATGTCCACTGGGTGTTGACTCTGTGAACATCAGTTAGGAACCAGAAAGTTTTCCTGAATAACTCCAGTCAAAGTTAACCAACCCTTCTCTCCCACTTTCTCAGCAATTTGCTCATATCACTCTCACGGTGGTTACTCTATTGTATCATAATTAATTCCTTAAGTGTGGCTCTGTGAACTCCTTGAGGACACAAACTGTATCTAGTCTATCAGGACATCAGAAACAGAAATTGATATAATGGAAAGTTTGTCGGGTTGGTTCGGTATCATACACATTCTGGATATATGGTCAGCTCTATCACATCCTGATTATTACTTTGGCAACTCTTTCAACCCCAGTTTCTTCGTCTGTAAAATGGGACTAACAGTACTGTGAAGATTGAATGAGTGTAAGGTATGTAACAAGTGCTCGACAAGGTTAACTATTGTTATTATTACTTTTTCTTTTTTTTTCAAACAGAGTTTTGCTCTTGTTGCCCAGGCTGGAGTGCAGTGGCCTGATCTCAGCTGACTGCAACCTCCAGCTTCTGGTTTCAAGCGATTCTCCTGCCTCAGCCTCCCAAGTAGCTGGGATTACAGGTGCCCACTACCACGCCCGGCTAATTTTTGTATTTTTAGTAGAGATGGAGTTTCACCGCGTTGGCCAGGCTGGTCTTGAACTCCTGACCTCGTGATCTGCCTGCCTTGGCCTTCCAAAGTGCTGGGATTACAGGTGTGAACCACTGCGCCTGGCCCCAGCTATTGCTATTATTACATTGCATGAGATTATTAACATCCCATCTTACATAAGCCTCATTTAAGCACATAAAAGTTGCTCAATAAATGCTTAATAAATGAGTAGAGAGAGAATTGGAAACGCTATTCCATACAGTCCTTATGATCTTACCCGGCTTCTTATAAGTCACATAGATATAGAGGAAGAATTCAATGACATAGGTGATGACAGCTGCCCACCAGTTGATGACAAACATGACTGCACAGCACAAAACAGCTCCAAAAAGAGATACCCACATGTTGTAAATTCCATATGCAGGTCTCCATCCTGAAAGTAAAAAAAAAATACCGAAGGAAAACTTCCAGTCTACTACTATCAGGCACTGAATATGATAAGAATGCAGGTAACAAGTCTTTTTCCTGACATAAAGAATCAGAACTTTTAAGTCAATTTCCAAACTCTGTTATTATTTTCCTATGATATTGGATCCCTGCTCTGTGAAGATGCTACTTACACCAAATAGAATGCTGTAAAGTTTAGGAAATGTTAAGCATCTGAGAAGTGTGCCATTCAGGACCTTCCATACTTTCTGCCCCGAACGTCCTCCCAAACTCCCAAATCTTAAGCATCTAGTATCTATGCCCTCAGGAGCTGAAAAGAGGCAGAAGGAAGGGAAAGAGTGGGGCCTGTCAGGCGGGGAGGAGAAACTTCTTGGTTGTCTAAGAAAGAAAAAGTGAAGTCAATGGGCTTTTTGCTCCCAGGGAGAAGGCAGAGAAGTCATCAAGAGTCAATCTGCTTGACGTTCTGGTAGCTCTTCCATTACCCTGGGAGGACAGTGGTTGCCCTTTCAGAAATAATAATTGATGGAAAAAGAGGGAGAAATGGCTTTTTAAACCCAGTGGCTAGCAAAGCCTTGTTAAACCCAAGGTGTTAATATGTCATGCATTTTGCAATGAAAATATTCTCACAGTGCACACATGTGCGTGGGTTTTCTGTGTTCTCTTAGTTCCCTAAAGTGAAAGCAAATGGAAGACAGTATGGATAGGAGGGAAACTCTCCGATTTGAAGGGCGCCTTTCGTTAATGAAGGGGCACATTTTAATTAGGAGTTGCCAAAACACAACAGAACTTTAAGTGTTAGGAAGCAATTTTCTAAATGGCCACAAGATGGAAATAGCACTTCAAGAACATCATTGAAAATAGCCTTATTTTTCTGAGCCTGGCTTCCTGTCTGTGTGTGGGTGTGTGTGTGTTGGGTGGCGGGGGCAGTGGGCAGACATTTTCTGGGTTTGGATATCCACGTGTCTTCCTTTATATGCTTTTCTATATTCCCGCCCCTCTTTTCTTTCCCATCCTCCTTTTCACTTGTTTTTCACATAAATAATACCTCTATTATTTCACCTTATTTTTCAAAAGTGGCCATAACATGGCACGGAGTCACACATTTCTGTGTTAACAAAACACACGAAGAAACAAAAAGTCCTCTGCTACTTTCTGTAGCCAAGTATTGGTTAGATTAAGGTTAGTCTTCCATCTGTATTTTGTCTTATTGGAAACAAGTTTTCCACAGGAGGCTTAAGATCTTGTCAGGCCCTAAACGAGTGGAAATGCGTTTATATATCCCTCAAGGTGGGTCAAAGTCCTCAAGGTGGAGAACTTTCTGAAGGTAGATAATGACGTCTCCATTCTGGCAGGAAGGCAGAGGAAACTGAAGTGGACCACGGAAGCAAAAAGAGGTGAGGACTGACTAGAAAGGGGAAGGTTCTTTGGTGTGAAGTTTTGAACAACTTTAAACCACAGCCCAAAGGGGGCCCTGGTGCCACTAGCATCAATGCAGCCTATCTGCGTCTCCTCCACTCAGCAGGTAATTATGGGAACTACTCATCCTTCTCTTCTGCACCATGGGCAGGAAACAAATTGATAGTAAGGAAGTTTCAAATATATACATTAATTCCACTTCTGTGGTCACTTTCACTCTGGAAATAAATAGTGGTGTTTTTCTACTGCTGAAATAAATGTGGTTTCTCTTGCAATGAATAATTTATTACCACAGGAGAAAATTGACTTTACGGTTGGTCAAAAAGGCCATTGCTCAAATGATTCTTTTTCTATTTCAAAAATCATCCCCAAACTCACCAAAATAAAGTGGCTTACGCTTCCCACTAGGATGTAAGGAAACATATAAAGACAGATTGAACACTTTTCACTGACTTATTTCATTTTATTGAGACAAACTAACTGTTTGCTTAGGCATATTTTAGTTTTGGAAGTAAGCTTACCTGGAGATTTGGCATAAGAGGCATGGAAGCAGGAGAAATTAATAAGTGCGTATGAGGCCAGGAAAAAGTTGGAGATGATGGGAGCAATGGTGTTCAGTTCCGCTGTAAAAGAAACAGAATTGAACATGTACGTATGAGTGATGAGACCAGAGGCTAAACAGCTGTTATAGTCTGGAAGCTTGACTTTATTTGGAAATTGAAAACATAGTGAGCATCTGTCAAAGTTTAAGAAGTTAGTCATTTTTCTTTGGGGGCTACATACATGCTTTTAGCTAGGGTTTCCATAAAGAAAGAAATAAAAAAGCCTACCAATCAGAAAATTAGACAATTGAGACCTCTACCTATAAAAAGTTCAACTGGCCATGGGTAGATGTGAGACTGGGCATACAATTAACTCCCCTGTAGCTTTTTTGGAGGCGTCTAATCCTGTGTTCTTTAACTGCTAGGTACACAATAAATAGGCTTTGCAGGATATTAGTTAAATACCAGTGCACGGAAAGCTCCCCTGTGGAAATCTCCCTGCCTAGACCCAATATATGCTCTCTGATTTTCAGGACTCTTTGTCATTCATACCTTTTCCACATCTCTAGAGAGTTCTACCTCTCAGGGGTAGCAAAAATATTATTAATTATTATTATTAGTTTTGAGATGGAATCTCACTCTTGTCGCCCAGGCTGGAGTGCAATGGCACGATCTTGGCTCACTGCAACCTCTGCCACCCAGGTTCAGACGAGTCTCCTGCCTCAGCCTCCCTAGTAGCTGGGACTACATGCGCCCACCACCACACCCAGGTAATTTTTGTATTTTTAGTAGAGGCAAGGTTTCATCATGTTGGCTGGACTGGTCTTGAACTCCCTGATCTCGTGATCTGCCCACCTCAGCCTCCCAAAGTGCTGGGATTAACAGCCATGAGCCACTGCACCCAGCCCCAAAATACTTTTGCCTCAGTGAGTAAATGTCTGGTATGATTTCATTCTAGCTGGATTTTTTACTGGGCAATATAAGAAAAAACATAGAGATGTTATCCTTTATCTGAAGGTCAGACATCTATCACCCTCAGTGATGCAAATGATGTAATGATGCAAATGCAGGTGTGATTCTGGAATATGGATACCAACAAGAAAGTAGGCAAAACAGCTGCCATGAAGCTTATGCATGGAGCCAATCCACTTGTTCTGAAAGAGTGATTTTAAAGGATATTATTTCAATTTACACAAAACTTTTAAAACTTTGGTCACTTTCTCATGTAAATGCAGCACAGGGCAATGATTTGGGATCTTAAAGACTAAATTACATAATGGAAACATCTCTTTATATAATCACTTTTAATTTAATTTTTAAAAATCTAACAGAGAGAGACAAATTCCCCTCTTCAGCCTCATACAAATGCTATGAGGATTCATGAATTATAGTCACTTCCTGAGTTTAACATGCAATGAGGAGGAGCCCTCATTGCTTGGCACTGCTGTGCTGAGGAAGTCTCTGCTTGCTTATGTGTGGCTCCCAAAGCCCTCTGCCTTCTGCTTCTTTTCCTCTGATATGCTCATCAGCAAAGGTGAGGCCTTAGGGAAGAGTGAGAAATGTGCAAATTAAAGTTGATGAATGTGCCTCTCCAAGATTATGTAGCTGTTTCTATATCACCTGAGGAGAGGAAGCAGAGATTATAGTCTAGGTGAGTGGTTCTCAGATACCAGTGGTCTATGAATCTCTTGAGGAGCTTGTGAAATGTGGACTCCTTATCCTCAGAGGGTCTGACTCACGTTACTCTGGAATTGGGCCTGAAGTCTCTGCACTTTCCCAAACACCCCAGGTGATTGTGATATAGATGGTCAGTGAATCACAGTTTGAGGAACACTAACATAGGCAATTCAATTCTGCCAGCCATCGGGACGGTAGATATGGTAGTGGCATCTATGTCTAGATTTGGACAATTTCAGGCAGGTAGGAGGAAGGATTCAGCTGCCTTTTGCTGGATGGATTTCCAACACTCAGATTCAAAGAACAGATTAAAACCCAGTCTACCCTGAGTTCCTCAAAGGCCCTCTACACACAAGGATTTCTCATTTCCTTCTTAGATGCCAATATTCCCAAATGGGATCCTAAACATAAAACAGGTAATTTTTTCATGCTAAAAGGAAAGCCCTATAAATAATCAGAAGAACTCTCTGGTTTTCAATAAAAACAAGAAAACTTTACAAACCAATAAGAATAAATGCCATGGCTATAAGAAAAGTGAGAATGTATCCTCTCAGGGGTTCATTGTTTTTCCCATATCCCTTTGCAAAAAACTGCAGGGCTTTGTAGATGTTGTCCTTGCACAGAGCCTAATGGAAAAGAAGAGGAGAAATTTGTCATTTATAGCTATGCACAGTTATTTTCTCTAGGTGATTCAAACGAGAAGATTTGGGGAAAGATTAAGTGATACACAAGATGAGGCACAAGTTAACACTGCAGTTTATCATTCTTTATATTATTTGAATCGATCTTGACTATGTGGCAGACATAGCACTTGAGCCAGATGCAAACATTAACTGTTTCAGAAAATGATGGAAAATGACTGCCAGTGAGAGTGAGTATTTCAGCTTGATTCACATTCTGTGGAAACAGCAACAGGGAGAAGCACGAGCTGTTGTGCTTGTATTACCTGGAACACTTTGGGTGCGCTGACAAGGGAGGCCAAGGCGGAGGAGAGCGTTGCAGAAAAGATTCCTGCAGTGATGAGGGGGCCAAACCCTGATACCATGCTCATGACCTTGAGAGGAGAGGTACAAGTCAGGAGACTTTCTGAGGAATCTGTTGCATAAGCAAATTGCTTTTAACTAGATTTTTTTTTCCCTCTGCTTCATTTTCATTCTTGCATTCTTTTTTCATTTTTTATTTTTTGAGACTGAGTCTCCCTCTATCACTCAGGCTGGAGTGGTGTGATCTTGGCTCACTGCAACCTCTGCCTCCCAGGTTCAAGCAATTCTCATACCTCAGCCTCCTGAGTAACTGGGATTACAGGCACCCACCATCACGCCTGGCTAATTTTTGCATTTCTAGTAGAGATGGGGTTTCACCATGTTGGCCAGGCTGGTCTCAAACCCCTGACCTCAAGTGATCTGCCCTCCTTGGGTTCCCAAAGGGCTGGGATTACAGGTGTGAGCCACCATGCTCAGCCCATTTTCGCATTCTTCATTTTATTTTTTTTTAAATAGAAATGGCTTTTTTGGTTATTTATAAGATAATAAATGCTCACCACAATATATCCAGAAGATACTGGAAAGAATAAAGAAGGAAATGGTTTCAAGGATTTTGACATTTTTTTCTCTGTTCTTTGTGGCCATATGTTTCTTTGATGATGGGGAATTCTATCCAGCAGAAAGTAGTATTCTAATAAGGTTTGGGGAAGGCTCATCTCTTTACTAGTCTTTTTGCAGCCATTAACCTTTCTTCTTCCTGCACACAGAGGCTTTTTAGACCTTTGCTACTTCTGTGCTCATTAAACATAATTTTGTCTCTGAGACATGATGTGATTCTATCAATTTAAGTCATATTTTAGAATAATGAATTCAGCTGAGTTAATTTCTCTTTGTGGGTTATTAAAACAAAGAATGAAGCATTCACAACAAATTTACTTCTCCCTCTGCTCACCAATCATGTCGACAAATTAATATATTTAAAGTCCTAGTTTTTCTAACTTCCATTGTTCCTTCCCTCTTATTTACCTCCCGTCTGGCACTCACAATTTCTCTCTCAGCCTTGTCTTCCAGCCTCTCCAGGGCCAGCTCAAAGGCTTTGTCTAAGCTGTTGGCCTTGTATGAAATGCATTCCAAGATTTCTCAATGAACTTAAAACAGAGCTATCACTTCACCGCAGCAATCCCCTTACCGGGTATATATTCAAAAGAAAACAAATCATCCAACCTAAAAGATACAGGCACCTGTATGTCTATTGCAGCACTATTCACAATAGCAAAGACATGGACTCAACCTAGATGCCCATCAATGGTGGACTGTACAAAGAAAACGTGATATATATACACCATGGAATGTTACAGACATAAAAAGAAAATCATGTCCCTCTCGCAGCAACGTGGATGCAGCTAAAGGCCATTATCCTGAGCAAACTAACACAGGAACAGGAAACCAAATACCACATGTTCTCACTTATAAGTGGGAGCTAAACACTGAGTACTCATGAACATAAAGTAGCAACGAGACACTGGGGACAGAGGATGGCAAAGGTTGAAAACTAGCTATTGAGTGCTATGCTTAGTACCTGGGCGAACTACTCACAGTGAACAGAGGCTACCTGCTTTCATATCCCCAAATCTCAGCATCACACAATACACTCATGTAAAAAACCTGCACATATAGGATACTCCTTGAATCTAAAAAAACCCCTAAAATTATGAAAGAAAGAAATACATTCCAAGTGCTAACTAATTTAAGTTCCTTTCCACCATGAAATTTTGCCCAACTGATCGGAAGACACGTGGTGCCAGGAGATGACCTCTCCTTGGTGATGCAATTCATCCGAATGCCTATTATCTCCCCACCACAGTAAATGTAACCATAGGATTTGCTAACACACAATGCCTGTATGATTCTCTTCCCTCCCATCCCTTGCTGGGTTCTTGTCAGTCAATAATCAATCCATTGCAGATTAAAAAGTATTACTCCATAAGACATTCTAAAAATAAAATAATAGCAATGAACATTTCAAAATTTTGCTTCAAACCTGGAAATTATTCATCAGCCCATACTGACATGGTTCATGTCGACATCTTGAGAAGTCATAGCCCAACCCACATGCTGCAGAACCATTGCAGTTCATCCCAGAAATGATGGTGTCATTCACGTTGCCGGTGGCATCTCGGACCACACAGGCCCCTGTGGAAAAAACCGCGGCTTGTTATTTCTTTATAAGGTTCTGGTCCCTTACGGTTTTATTCTGAAAACATAGTTTACTTTGAGTCTGAACAGGTCCATTTCTTAGCCTCTGTTCACTGTGACTAATTCTTGGTAACTGGAGGCTCCCATCTGCCGAGTCCCGGGGTTTCTAGTTTTCTTAACAGGCTGCCATTTCAACTGCCTCTTGTGACTTAGATTTGAGAGGTAAGAGACTTGGGAGTTGACACTGAGTCTTAATTTCTGATCTCTTAAAACTTGTATGGCAGTGCTTCATATGTACTGCCATACATACGTCTGGCTTAGTACTAACAACCAGATATTTTTCAAGTAGAAGGATTTATTTCCTCATCTGCAAGAGAACCAAGGGGTGGCATTACGGAATTCTATTATAGCAATTAAGAGAACGCAGCCCTTATTTTCAACTAATGATACTCCTTGCATGATTTATAAAACAGTTACGGTTCTACATTATATGCAATTTTAATGGTTTAAACAATAAAGAAAATGGTTTAGAATACAATATTCAGATTTCCTAGGTAAGGGTAAAATAATATTGATCAAATATCTATCTCAGTTGATCTATTCCATTATTTTCATACATTTGAATATATGTTATTTTCTATTATAAGAATTCTATGATGAACATCTTTGCACATAAGCTTTTTCTCCTAGGATAGACTCTTAAAAATGGTATTGTGGCCATTTAAAAGACCCTTGATATATATTTTAATCACTGTTACTTCTCCCTGTGCTCACCAATCCTTACTGTGCTCACACAGCCTTAATGTGAATAAAGCTTTCCCTTGTAATTTTTTCTAACTAATCTTTGCCATTATGTATTTGATAAGATTTTTGAAATATATGAATATATGTGTAAAGAATATGTAAACTTTTCTGAACTACATGAAGGATAAATACTTTACAAACTAAATATTAACCAATAAAACTGCTTTGCCTTTCAAACTCTACCCAGGGTGGGTTCTTATGCCTTGCTAATACCCTTAAGACAGGTCCCAGTGACAGGAATGAATGGGATTCCTTAATCTTAGCCATGAAATCCACATTCTTTGAATTTGGGAGACTTAAAAGAAAATCAGAGAATATTCTATTTGAAAGAGCCATTTAAAATAATCCTTGCAGAGATTCTTTTTATCAGAGTCCTGAGAGGTAGCCTGCCAGCCTCTACTTGAATGCTGGAAATCATGGATGTCGATTATAAACTATTCATTCATATTTTACCTGTTTGTGTTGTTCATTTATGTTGAACTGAATTCTTTGAATCATGTATTTTAACCTCTCCATAATAGATCTCTCAAAATTTCCATGAAGCCAGGCCATGAGCCATTATTTGTTCTAATGACAGGACATTCACTCCATGACTATCCTCCTATGCTGGGAAAGTGTAGAAATGCTTATTTTTCCACCCATTATGGGCAAAATCAGAAACTCTGAAAGCAGATCTATAACTTTACTCATTCCCTCACTTTAACTGCAGTAAAAAAGAAAACCACTTGAGAAATTTAACTTTAGTGGTTTCAATATCATTTAAAAATGTGATTACCTAAAGCAATGAAACAAAAAAATCTCTCTACATGTAACTAAACTTGGACATGCCCCAGCAATACATCTATCTATCTATCTATCTATCCATCTATTTATTTATTTATTTTTGACACATGGTCTCAGTCTGTGCCCAGGCTGGAGTGCAGTGGTGTGATCACAGCTCACTGCACCCTTGACCTTCCAGACTTAAGTAATCCTCTCACCTCACTCTTCCGAGTGGTTGGGACCATAGGCATATGCCACCATTCCTGGCTAATTTTTTATTTTTTGTAGGGCTGGGGTTTCACTGTATTGCCCAGGCTAGTCTTGAACTCCTGGGCTTAAGCAATCCTCTGGCCTCAGCCTCCCAAAATAGTGGGATTACAGGCATGAGCTACTGTGCCCAGCCCCAGCAATACTTTTAACAAAGTTATCAAATTTCCTCAGATTAAAGACAGTGAGACCAGGAAGGATTTATGGTCAATTTTTGCTTTTATCTCCAGAAACCAATTGTAGGTACATGCACCTTCTCAATTTCTCTTACAGTAAACAGAAGAGGACTGGGATGTGCCCTTTGGCCTCCACAGTGTCCAGCCTGGAGCTGTTTTCCCTATTGTACACAAAAGATGGTTTTCTTCTCTAAATGTTGGGAAACCACATTTCTTCCTCTCCTACTATGGCAAAAGTAGGAGGCAGCCCCTGACCAGGAGGAGGTATGGCTGCAGGCAGCAGGTGGAACCCAAGTGATCCTCAGGAACAGCCGGTGAGCACAAGTATTGTCTGTTCACTGAACAATATAGGGGCCAGCTGCCCACACTGCTGGGTCTTGTTCTGATTTTCCGTCAACTGGTGACAGCGACATTTCCATATTAGGGATAGCAGTGCAAGGATGAGACACAGTCACAAATTCCATATCTTTCATACTTCCCTCAGGCTGTTTTTAAGTTTAGATGGTTTTGTTTTTCACTTCTTTTCTCTATTCTGTTTCTCTCCTGCCTCTTAGAACAAAGGAAGTGTATCCTGAAAGTGGTAGCCTCCTTAGCAGTGGGATTATAATCAAGGATAGTAAAATGGAACCCTCTTTGTGTTCAGGTAGAATGACAACCTGATTAGCTTTACTCAAGCCTGACCCGGAGATGCCTGTATTATAGCTTAATTGCATTAAATCCCTAAAGCATCCAAATCACTAACATTAAGGTACCAAGAAGGAATTAAAATTGTTGCCTTTAAAAAATCTTTGTATTTATGTTCCATTGAAAGCCCACTAGACGTGAATAACTGGACCCCTCATGATTCTGACATTCTTACACTAGAGACGTACCACTTACCTACACAAATTGCAACCCCTAAGTAGGCAACAGTGGTGATGAAAATGGCCAGCATGGTTCCTCTGGGGATGGCATCCTGGGGATCCTTTAAAAAAATAATGTGGCAGTAGAAGAATACAGAGCAGAATAAGAACCATAGATCACTTGGAGTTATTTTCATATTTTCAGATTTTTAGGTGAGCCTACCTGAGGCAAGTTCTAAGAAAAGATAAAACCAATGGCAAGTTGATGGGCTTGAGTTTTATTATGGACAAACACAAGGTGTACAGAGTGAATAAAGAAACCTGTAAAATTTTCAGCTGAACAGAAGAGATCTCTAACTGTCCAGAAGGAAGTTTCTATAGAAAAATATAGTAGGTACAGTAGTTCACTCACCAAGGCCTCATCCTTCTCTTTATCTCCTATAAATTTCATTTAAATGTATCATGTCTTGAAGTTGTAGGGGAAAATATACAAACATATCTGGCATGTTGATGATATCTCTGTGTGTATTTGTTTTATACTGAGCATAAGCTTGCCTATAAAAAATCACTTTTGACTGAGCAAAAAGGATGATCTACTTACTAAATTCTTCAATCCCTTAAATTCCCTATTTGGAATCTAGTTCAGAAATATCTACAATGGGAGATATTTAATTTTCATAAGCAGGCATAAAGAAAGAGGGAAATTCAAGCTTATACCAGAAAATGGGCTTTTCTGTTGCTTATAAGTGTATATACATTCACTGAGTTGACTTCACATCATATTTAATTTGCCATTTTATATCCTATTGGGGGGGGCTAAATCATAGCAAATCAATTTTTAAGTAGCATATTGAACTGTATTCAACTTATCAGGAATTATTAAATAGAAATTTTAATGTCTTCACTTATACAGGACAGTGCCTGGCATATAGCAGGAGTCAATATCTATTGAATTGAAGAAGGACAGTCTCAGCAGGTATGAGTGCCCCCACCAGAGCACGTTAGACTCATCAATACAAATAAGCAATCAATACAGTCAAACAAAGTTTGTGTTTGAAAAAGAAAACTTAAACATGTGAACAATCCATCAAAAAGGTCACGCATAGTGAATGTAGACGCAACTTGACAACTGGAAGCCACAACTGAATCAAGCAAACCTGCCCCACATGGCAGTAAGTCAGCCCTATGGAACCACTCTGTGATCATTAATTCCTCCCCACTCTTCTAGGAATATCTGCACCACGGTTTGTTCTGAGACATAAATACCCACTCTCTTCCTTCCAAACTATTGTTGCCAGTGTGGCAGGTGTATGCAATGGGGCAGCACGTAGAAGGAAAAAGAAGGCAATCATGCTGAGATGGGACCAGCTGAATCCCCCAATTCACGTTATGTTCCAAAATTTACTTTGTTGATGAAGAATTTCTTGAGATCTGAGTAAAATGTAAAGAACTGACAGTGGGAAGAATGAAAAAAAATATGTAGTGTATTTTATATATATATGGATAAGAGGTGAAGATGGAAGGCAGTTTTGTACCTAAAACATGAAAACTTAGTTTTTGCCAAGGTGCTGTGGCTCACGTGGCTAATTCCAGCACTTTGGGAGGCCAAGGTGGACAGACCACCTCAGGTCAGGAGTTCGAGACCAGCCTGGCCAACATGGCGAAACCCCATCTCTACTAAAAATACAACATTAGCTGCATGTGGTGGTGCGTGCCTGTAATCCCAGCTGCTTGGTAGGCTGAAGCACAAGAATCACTTGAACTTCAAGGTGGAGGTTGCAGTGAGCCGAGATCGGGCCACTGCATTCTAGCCTGGGTGACAGAGAGAGATACCGTCTCAAAACAAACAAACATCCCCAAAACTTAGCTTTTATTTTAATCTATCTGCTACAAGCTCTAAAATGACTTAAGAGGGGTCACATGAGAGTCCATCATGACCCTAAGACTGATTTTATTTATTTGTTTGTTTGAGACAGGTTCTTACTCCGTTGCCCAGGCAGGAGAACAGTGGCTCAATCAAGGTTTACTGCAGCCTCAACCTTCCTGTGCTCAAGTGATCCTCCCACCTCAGCCTCCAAAGTAGCTGGCATGATAGGTACACACCACCTTGCCCAACTATTTCTTTTTGTATTTTGTAGAGACAGTGTTTTGTCATGTTGCTCAGGCTGGTCTCAAGCAATTGCCCACCTTTGTCTCCCAATATGCTGAGTTTACAAGCATGGACCACCATGCCCAGCCATTATCCAAAGACTTTAACATAGAAATCTGGATGCTGATACATTAGTGTATGATCATATATTCACATTGTCTGGTCTGGTTAGCTTTCCCCTATATAGGGTTCAGGAGAACTTTGACAAATTATCAGGTTTTCACTTGAAATGCAGTTTCCATCCACAAGCAGTAACCCAAAATCTAACCTTCTTTACCTTTTTTCATTAAATATGATATTTTTCCTTAGAACAGAATACAAGCCATCTATTAGATCCCTGTTTTTTGGGTATATCAATTACATCCTAATTTTGCTTCTCTGAAATCACTTCTTAGCTTTCTTGATTAGACTTGGGTATTTTCTAAATCTTCTCCCAGGTGCTTATTTAGAGATTGCCTGTTAGTGCATTATTAGCAAATATAAGATTCTGGAATGGAGCTTTGTAGCATGCTCTTGTGCCACTGGCAGCCTGAAGTGCCTTCTGGAGAGGATTCGGAGGCTGTGAGCAGGGCTCTGGATCCTGCCTGCCCTATAGTGTGCAAACAGCAAATGTTTTCTAAATTGAACTGAATCCATTATGTTTTGTTTCTAGTCTCACTTTCAGAGAGAAATAGTATCTACAAGTACTGAAGTTTCCTCCCCATTTCCCAACATATTGTCACCTCCCAGAGCTTAACATTCCTAGACACTCCAGCTTGTGGCCATGTTACTACCTCTCGAAGTAGGCTCCTCTCTTGATTTTCATGACTCCACTGTCTTTTGATTTCTTCTACTTCTCAGCGCTGTCTCTTTTTTCTTCATGGACTCGCTTTCTACCATTAATACTTTGAATGTCTGTCTCCCTCCATGCTGCCTCAAACCGCCTCCCTCTTCCCTTTTGCAGATACCTGCATGAACTCACCCATGCCATGGCTGCCAGCCCTGCCCTAGTTCCTTTCAGAGCTCCAGACTCATAAATCTAGCTACCCACTCACTGGACATTGCTGCCCCATGTCCCTCTGCCATTTTCAACCTCAATGGACAAATGTGAGCTTCCTTCTTCTCATCCACTATACTGTGGAATCAATTCAACAGGTTACAACTAGCATTAAAAGAATACAACAGAACTGATGTGAGAATATCAGAAGGCATTGCTTGCAATAAAGCAGGGAACTCTTTGGGGAAATTTTTCTAAGTGTGCACTTGGTTGTGATATATAATGTTTCTTACTGTGGATCATAGTAAAAAAACCTTTTTTTTTTTCCTATTTCCTTTCCAAACTTTAACAAAAGCTGACATCTTTGGTTCTTGTCCTCTGCATGGCCTTAAATCAGACCCATGTCATCTCTTGTCCAGACTCTTAATAATATTCTCTAATTGGTCTTTCTGCCTCCAGTCTTTCTACCTATTACACCCATTCCCCACCTTCCAATCCACCCTCCACAAGCTGTTAGCAGGTTCTCTCTAAAACACGTATTTAATCATGTTACCCGTTTGTCTAACCTCCTTAGAGTCTCTAGCTAGTTGGGGGATAATATTCAAATTCTACCATCTGTAGTTAAAAGGACCCCTGAGTTCTGTATAGAGTAAAAGTATATAGTATACAGTAGTGTATGTGTTAAAAGTTAACCTTAATTATAAAATCATACAAGTATTTTTAAATAAAAAGAATGCAACATTCTACAATAATATTATGACCATGTATGCCCCTAAAATCGTAACAGGCCTTTCTTTGTAGTTTTTTACATATGAACTCAAAATCAAGATATTTCTCAGTAGAGGCTGCTAAATAAATAAAAAGTTCTTTACTAATGTAACAACCCTAAATCAAGTTAACACTTATTTTGAGAGAGGAATTTTAAGTCTTGTCTTTTCAGGCAGAAATAATATCGTCTCTTTCTTTGTTTACTCCCCGAGTACATAGGGCACATAGAAAATTCTTGTAAGTATGTTTATTAATGTATTGATGAAGGATTACATACCCTACTCTGCACATGTAATAATTCTCATTAGCAGCAACTTTCTCAGTGCCTTTAAAAAAAATCCCATTCCTTCTGTTCCAAATGTCCCTCCTTTCTTTGTCCTGTTGGCAAACTTCTGTTCATCCCTCAAAATCTGGATTGAGTATCCCGTCTTCTGAAGAAACAGGAAATTGTGGCTTCCTCTTTCCTTTGCTCTTGATTCTACTCTTGTTTGCTCTGATTCATATAAGGGAAGTCTGTCTCCCCCTTTGACTATGAGCTCCTTGAGGGAGGGGTGAATCTCCTTATTTCCTCAGTACCTGGTATGAACAGGAACTCAGTGAGTGCCAGCTAATCTGAACTGACTACTAAACATCCAATACAAATTAGTTTTTGGGGAGTCTAAAGAAAGAACAATAGTCTTTAATCTAAAGGTGTGTGTATAGTTTGCAGATATATAAATCAGTGACTTCTGATACTCTTCCAAAGCTGAGAAACCAGGAGGTCAACATCCATAACTAAATTTCATGCAGCAGCGATACTACTTGAATCGTTTTAAACAAGTTTCTTAACTTTCTGCACTTCAGCACAATATGTTTATGCCATATTTCTGCTGGAGAATTTACCATAGCACTGTGGCCCCTAACATAAAAAGTCTAAATGCCTTTATTTATTTACTCAGTATTTATTGAGGCTATACCAGCTCTGAGGATACAGCAATGAACAAAATCAAAGGCAAGTCTCTACTTTCATGAAGTTATATTCTAGGGCAAGCACCTCTGGCTCAAGTCCCTCCAACAGCTGTTTCCCTTTGCCTTCAAGGTGACTGAGCCCCATCAGGGTCTCTTAAGTTGAACCGTCAGACACTTCTCACTGTTCCCAGTTTTCTCACGCCCGACTATCTTCTCTGCCTGGAATACTCTGTATTTCTTCATCCATAGCCAGCATCCAGCCTTTGCTTTATGTTCAGCTTCAAAGGTTAGTTTCTTGAGAAAATCATCCCTGATTAACTTAACAATTATTTGTTTCGTATTTTTATTTCACATCCCACTTGGACAATGCATATGGTTTTCATGTATGTATATTTCTTGATGAGTCTTGAAAATATTTCTTGTCTTCCAAAGTTGATTATAAATTTGTTGAGGTAAAACCTGTGTCTTCTACTTTGTGTGGTGTGTGGTAGAAATGGCTTATCATCACCTAATATACATTTCCACTTTCCTCCTTTTAATACTAGAATTCCCTAAAATTTCATCTGGGTACATGGCTGCCCAGATACAGACTACATTTCCCACCCTCCTTTGCAACTAGGTAAGGCCACAAGACTAAATTCTGGCCAATGGAACGTCAGCAGGAACAATACATGCAAGTTCTAGGAATTGCTTGCCATCTACATGCTTATCCCGCTTCCTACGAACTGGAATGTGACCCTGCAGATGAAGGGTGAACCACAAAGTAATAGTGAAACAAGAGAGGTCCTCTGGGTTCCTGTGCTACCTTTTGGAGCAGACCTTTCTTATTCTACTGGATAGCCTCTGGGCATGACTTAACATAAAATTTTAATTTATATTTTGGTTTTTTAGAGATCAGAGTCTTGCTGTGTTGCCCAGGCTGGCCTCAAACTCCTGGGTTTAAGCAGTCCTCCCACCTCAGCCTCCCAAGTGCCTGGAACTACAGACATGTGCCACTGTGCCCAACTGAGCTAGATTTTGTACATTAAAACCTGCATCTTGTTTAGGCCACTGTTGCTGGTCCTTTTATAATATTCCCATATCCTAATTCATACCAGGCTTTTGCAGTAGTTCACACCGAATAATGAGTGGGATGCTAAGTGAAAATGTGATTATTTTCCTTTCCTTTGTTTTGTTTTGTTTTCACTTTTACGGGAATGTTTCATATTCTCATTCATTTGGGTTTAAAAGAGAAAGGGTGGTTCTGGTATTTTTTTCACTGAACTATACTAATTTGGGGAAAATATGTCACACTATCATACTACTCTGTTCTTCTGATATTACTGAAAAAGGCTTTTGAAAGAATTATCTGGAATAGAAATCCAAATATGGCGTTAAACAAGAGAACTTTTAAATCATCAGGAAATCTTGCAGAAACCTACAGATTGAATCTATAGGGTAATATGGTCACATTTAACCTCTCTAGCTTTTTGTGCTACCCACCAACTGCACCACCATCTCCCAGGACTGCAAAGCAGAGCAAACAACATACCTCCAAATCTCCTGAGATATTGGCACCAGCAAGAATCCCAGTAGCTGCTGGGAAAAAAATGGCAAAGACAGAGAAGAAGCCTTCCCCCTTTGTGAAGCGTGGCCCAAAGTTTTCTGCAAATATTGATGCTGCAACATAAATTATAAGAAAATTATCAGGTAGACATTTTTCATAGAGTAGAAGATTAAGTTACTGTTGGCTTCCCTAGCCCTAAATGCAAATACATTCCTATAGTCTCACTCTGTTGCCCAGGCTGGAATGCAATGGTGCAATCTTGGCTCACTGCGACCTCTGCCTCCCGGGTTCAAGCACTTCTCCTGCCTCAGCCTCCCAAGTAGCTGGGATTACAGATGCCCACCACCATACCCAGCTAATTTTTTTGTATTTTTAGTAGAGATGGGGTTTTGCCATGTTAACCAGGCTGGTCTCAAACTCCTGACCTCATGTGATCCACCTCCCAAAGTGCTGGGATTACAGGAGTGAGCCACAGTGCCCAGTCACATTCCTATAGTCTAAATGCAGTGAACTTGAAGATATGGTGTACTCCTGAGGACTTTAGGTTAATATTTGTCAAAAGTCAAAATATGTATCATAAGGTTTTAGATCTCTATGACATAGCTCTGAAAAATCAATTTTTGCGCCAACAGAGATCCAGGCTGCCTAACTTTTTTGAATCTAGAAAAGGTTGAAAGAGGAGAAGATGAAGAATTCTCTCATGACCACCCTGGAATGCCCACAATGACACCACCACCCGCATCCACACACATACACAACTACATTCTCACATGTATCAATACCATAAACAATCAACACACTGGTGTTCTATGCCTTTTTTTTGTAGCTGAAGAGCCTTGTGGGTGCGTCTACTTTACAACTTTGTTACAAATATACTAATCTTTTTACTCTTCACTTCCAGAGATTAGATCTTCGATGCTTATATCAAATCCTCAGTATGGGAGAATAGTATGTTGAGGAGCTTTGCTAATGAAATAATACCATTCCACAGGTTGTCACCAAATTACTCAGATAGAAAGGAAACAACCTAGAAGAACAACAGAAGGAAAAAAGAGAAAAGAGGAGGAAGAAAAATGTGGACAAAAGAACCTGGGATATAAAAATAGGGAAAAAGGCTTAAAGAAAAAAATCTGACAGGAGTGCAAAGGAGGGAAAATAATAGAAAGGAAAAGGATGTTAAGATGCAAAGCAAACCGGAAAGTCTTTATGGAGAAAAAGAATCAGGAAGAAAGAGGTATGTGATATCAAAAAGAAACAAATACTGACAACCGAGTAAATAATGAAGGGAAAGATTTAAAAACTCAGCCGTGGATTCTTGAGGAAGCTAGAGGGGAAAGACAGGCGAAAACAGATAGAAGGAGTAAAAGAAAAAGAAGTCAAATTTCATGCTCAGTGATGTTGTCACAGGATGCTACACCAAGTAACTCCTACAATCTTTTCTGCCTGAAAACCTGACAGTGATGCTTAACTGGGTAATGCTATGGGAAAGCAAGGTGCAAACAAGTCTAGCAGGAAGAAAGAAATGACTACGTTTGACTTTGGTGCTCTGCAGCGGTTGAACAAACTGAGCTGTGTTTCTCTCTTTCTACTATTTGATAGTAACAACAAAAGATTTACAAAGCACTTTCACATCCACTGTCTGACTCGTTTCTCAAAATTCCCTCAGGAAGTTCTTATTATCGTCCACATTTTGGCAGGAAAATCTGCAACCCAGTCACATTAGGAGTTCAGTCCAGCTGGTAAGTGGCAGTGTTGAGACCCAACCTTGTGTCTCCTGAATCCAACTCCAGGCTCTTCCCTGGAGAAATTTACTATCCATTTTATCACTACTTAATTATCACTAGTTCAACTCAGAGATTTGCTGGTTTGAAAGCCTATGGTGTGCCCAAATTTTCTGGTGAAGCACTGGGTTTCAGAAGAGAATGATAGTTTTTGCCTCTCTTATGTTCCTCCAACACACCCGCCATTTCTTTTGGGCTTCCGCACCCACAGGTGGCTTGAGAGGAGAACCAGACATTCCAATGGCTGGCGTTGGGGTGATGGGGATGGTGATGAGGAAGGCAATGGAGAAGGATTTAATGAAAAACAGCCAATGTGTTCCATGTACCTTGGTAATTAAAGAAACCTCTGGACTTCTTCTCATTGTTGGATGGAATGACAGTTCCAATGAAGAAGTTTGCAATGGCAATGAGAAGAATGACCAGAAGAATCACTTGGGCCTGGAATAACAAGGTAAAAGGAAAGCAAATTAGATTTATTTAACAACTTTTTGCATAATTATAAAAGTTGTAAGTGTCTACTGCAGAAAGGCTCTATCTGATTATTTCAGTTATGTCTCTGCTACCAGAGTAGGTAATAAGTGCATCCTTATTAAAATGGCATCTAAATAGGCCTTATTCTACTTCGATGTATAGACCTCATTTTGAATAGAGTATGGGTTTGGGCACTTGAAGGTGACATTTCTGTAACATTCTAAGTAGCAGGTGGGTAACTTCCACCATTGTCCCAGGAATGTAAATGAAGCCAAAAGTTTTAACACTGATAGACTTTAGGGGGGTTTTGTTTGTTTGTTTGTTTTTAGAAGAGCACTTGTGGGTTGTTTCTGTTTCCAGTGCTAACTGCAGGGGTTCGAGAATGCAGAATGATGAATAGAATTCCTGCGATGCCCAGTGCACTTGATGTCAGGCTGCTGGTGTGTGCTCAGCACAAGCAGTCTGCAAGGTTTGCTGGCCAGATGGTCTTCCTTCAGCCCTTCCAATGTTGCAAGGTGTTTATGGCTTGGTGTTGCCATATGCTGTTTCCTTTACCTACAAAGTACTTCACTCTATTCCTTGCATGGCCATTTCCTTCTTTTCATCCTTTAAATCTCAGTTACTCCTCAGAGAGGCCTTTCTTGACCATTTAATCTTTTATATTTTATTTAATTTTGTTTTCCTGAGACAGAGTCTTGCTCTGTCACCCACGCTGGAATGCCATAGTGTGATCTTGGTTCACTGCACTTCCACCTCCTGGGTTCAAGCAATTCTCCTGCTTCAGCCTCCTGAGTAGCTGGGACTACAGGCGCACGCCACCATGCTCGGCTAATTTTGTATTTCTAGCAGAGACAGGGCTTTACCATGTTGGCCAGGCTGGTCTCGAACTCCTGACCTCATGATCCACCCACCTTGGCCTCCCAAAGTGCTGGGATTACAGGTGTGAGCCACTGCGCCTGGCCCATTTAATCTAAATAATAACAGTTACCTGGTCACTGAGGGCTTACAATAGAACAGATGCAGATTTAACTTTATCTGTATTCTTTTATGTAAATAAAACCATTAACAAACTGACAGCTTTATGAAGTAGGCAATATTATTCTCCTCATTTTAAAGATAAAGATGCTGAAGCACCGAAAGTTTAAGTAATTCACTGAAGACCACAGAGATATAAACTGGATGGAAATTCAGGCTCTCTAACTAAAGAGCTAGAGCTTTAAATGTACCCTCTACTGCTACTAAACTTCACTGCCTCACTCAGGGAATACAGTTATCTGAAGTAGGGTTCTCCTGTGTTTTTTCATCACGGTGTCTTGTTGATTCTACTTTTCACAAATTATCTTTTTATATTTATTTATTTGTTTGCCTATTATTCATCTCTTCATAGACCATACGTAAGGATTAAGCCCGTTTCGGTCACAGGTGAATATCTAGTGCCTAGAAGAATGCTTAACATGTAGTAGGCACTTACTTAATTTCTGTTGACTTGTGAATGCATAATCTACAAATAAATGCCATGTAGGAATGTTTTCTATTGACTTACACAAGTGGGAGGCTTTGGCTGTCTTTCTAGGCCTGATGACCACCTGAGATCTAGCTACTTTATCCACAGGCATGTAGGATTATTTTCAACTACACCCATCACTTGAGGGAATTACAAAGGAGGCAAAAGACATGTTTCTCATCATTTAGAAATTTGCTATCCATTTTATCACTAAACTCACAGGGTTTCTGGTTCTAAAGCCTATGATTTGCCCACATTTGCTGGTGAGGTACTGGGTTTCAGAACAAAATGTTAGTTTTTGCCTCTCATATTCTCCCAACACACTTGTCATTTCTCTTGGGCTTCTGCACCCACAGGCAGCTCGAAAGAGGAACTGGGTTTGTGACTGAGAGACCCAGGTTTCCACCGTGCTCCACTGCTGTGGTCATAAGGGGTCTGGGTATAAGGCAGCCACCTTGATGACAGCACAAAGACATAAAACACAGCGGTCATGTGACTTGTGAGCCTGAGTCATGACTGCTTGGGCTTTGCGCTTTGCAGGCTTGGTGTTCCACCTAGCACTTGCCTATTCATTTCACCATAGCAGGTAATAACAGCAATTCTTTTTGAATACGGGGTTCCTTCTACTCCTGCAATTTGTTCAGGACCTGACCAGCCATTGTTGATAACATCATTTTTGAGAAATTTACCTTTGCCTCCCATTCCATTCCAGCTACTGAAATTCCTAGAAGAATCACTACTGTGATGGAGCCTATAATCCGGATGTCATTGGTTGGATCCACCATCATCGAATCACTCTCCTGGGGAAAAAATTATTAAATGGTTAGAGATACAGCTTTTTGTATGCGAATCTTATTGCAGCATTTAGCAGCAAAAAGAGACACTATACAATTATACCTGGGGCCATATAGGTAATAGAAAAATGGAGTATTCATACATTTATGAAGATAAAAACTTGGCATTTTTTTTTCTGTGATAATAAGGCCTTTGATAGTCAAGGTTAGAAGTTAGACATTTTAGAGATTCATTCTAGCTTTTGAAGCTGTTGTAGTACTAAGGAAAAATATGTATACACATACATATTGTGTTTTATTTCAGAAGAATGACTAGCTGTTTCTGTCTGTCAAGGAGAATCCTAGGGGAATAAAAATGAGTGTTTTACAGTATAAATACTGAAAATTAAGTGGTGTACTATTTAAGAACAGATGACACAAACCTGATAATGCAAGTCTTGAAGATTATGTACCTTATGAACTGTAAGCTCATTTATTTATCTAATTTTTATATAGAGGCACTTTCACCAATTAAATTCGGTGAACACTATTGTTACTATGAGAAAAGGGCTGGAAATCAGTTGATATATCATCTAAGTAATGTGCTTGCACATACAACATCCTAGACAGGGCACCTAAACTAGGAAATGGCTAGTTTTCTGGTAAGTTATTTTAATTTTTTTAAATTAAAAAACATTTTTTTTTTTTTTTTGAGATGGGGTCTCTCTTTGTTGCCAGCCTGGAGTGCAATGGTGTGATCCTGGCCACTGCAACCTCCAGCTCCTGGGTTCAAGTGATTCTCCCAACTCAGCCTCCCGAGTAGCTGGGATTACAGGTGTGTGTTACCATGCCCAGCTAATTTTTGAATTTTTTGTTTGTTTCTTTCTTTCCTTTTTTTAAAAAAATTTTTTCTATTTTTAGTAGAGACGGGGTTTCACCATGTTGACCAGGATGGTCTCGATCTCTTGACCTCGTGATCCATCCGCCTCGGCCTCCCAAAGTGCTGGGATTACAGGTGTGAGCCACCACGCCTGGCTGAGTTATTTTAATTTTAAACTTTCTTTCCTTTTGGAAATCTATAACCATAATCTTAGTATTACTGTTGATGGCAATATCCGTTATTTATCTGATGTTTCATATTTTACACAATATTTCATGCACATTATTTCATTTGATCTGTGCCACTCTTCTGTGAAATACATATAACAGTATTATTAACCCGTATTATACATTCGGGAAACAAAGTTCAGAAGAAAAGAGGAAGTAATTCAAACTTTCTTGAATGGTAAAGGTGAGAACCTGGGCTCAAAGCCAGATCTTCTGATGCCAAGCCCAGGCTCCTACCACTATATTTGATGTTTTTCCTCTCATTTAGTTCTAATGATATTGCCTAGTGCCCTAAGAAGGCAAACTAAACTAAATTATCCTGCTTGGAAGAAAAAAAGAAAAGCTTTTAATTACCTTAAGAAGATCTACTACAGTCTCAGCAAATCCCACCACATACATAGCAACAGCGACTGCATTAGCAAAAGCAAAGATCAGGCCTATTGACCCACCGAACTCGGGCCCTAAACTTCTGGAAATAAGATAGTAGGCCCCACCTGAAACAAGAAATGAACATACTTTACATTGAGGAACTCCTAGTATATATGACCAAATGATTATGAACATCTGAGAACATTTACAGCGTGAATTATTTCAATAACAGTATCACCACTTCCTAACAATTTTTGGAATCCTGGTTTACCCCAATGAATAACTTAGCCCTTCTTGGTACTCTCTACTTGATCTGCAATAGAGGTATCCTGACTTAATAAAATACAATCTATTAAAATCTAAATGTAAAAAGGCTACAAATAAGAACACAGCAAACTTTACCAAAAAATGTGTTGTCTTCTTAAAAATATCACTGGAGGATTCAAATTAATAATGCAACTGAAGTAAAATTTTATATCCAAAATCTCTAGGAGTAGGAAAGTCTAGGTAGAAAATGAAGTAGGTGAGGTTTATATTTGTTTTTCTAACTTCCTTTCTGTTGTGTATATACGTTATATATATACATATTTTCAGATATATGTGTGCCGAATAAAACAAGATATCTGTATAGTGTGACGTATTATCCATTCTATTAAACAAACTTGCTCTTCTATGTTTTTAGCTCCAGAAGGGATTATTATTGCTCAATACTCATATATGTATGGGTGTAGCAAGGAGGTCCCTTGCCTGTTGGCCACTGAGAGTATGTGTTTGGGGGTGGTGAGTAGGAAGAAAAGCAGGGAGGGTTTGGAACAATTACTTCGCCCTTGAACACTGAAAAGGTAGTTCTTTTAAATATATATAATACTTCTGTGCACGTGAAGGATGGAACTAGATTGGTCAGCTGCCTAGAGGGTACCTAGGGCAGCTTACTGAGGGTGAAAAGGACTAGATGTTAGGAGGTCTTACTATCACAGACCATGGTAAGATTATGGCTTGCTATACTAAGCTGGCATTGAAGGTGGGTACAGGTGGCACAGGAATGACAAACACGCCCAAAAACAAAACAAAATTACTTTTTTTTTTTTTTTTTGGTGGGGTTTCATCATGATGGCCAAGCTGGTCTTGAACTCCTGACCTCAAGTGATCCACCCACCTCGGCCTCCCAAAGTGCTAGGATTACAGGCGTGAGCCACAGTGCCCGGCCGCACAAAATTACTTTTTACTGAGAAGAAATTTCTTTCACTATAGTAACTCTTTTGGGCTCAGGGGTCAAAGTCCTCTCTAAAAATGTAACATATAGTCTGGGTGAAGCAAATCCCCCTTATTTCCTTTATACAGGTTACCTTAAACAAATGAGCTAGCCAGTTACCTAGGTGAGCTGGGTCAACAAGAGAGACAGGCAGAAGTTGACAGTGGAGGTGTGTCCTGGGCAGGATGGTGTTTTAGAAGGCCCTGAGTAGGAAGACCTGGATAAGGTGCCCAAGCCGATAACCAGAGAAACCAAAGGGGAAGGGGAGGGGCCACAGAGGAAGCTAGAAGAACACGATACATTTCATCCATTTCACTTTCTGCCTAGGCCTGCTTACTCCGAGATGATTTGAAAATAACTCTTTGCTTATGTATTTATTTATTCCCTTTTAATGATATTCCCTTGCCTGTTGGCCATTGGGAGCACAGTGTTTGGGGTGAGCCTCGAGGCCTGAGTGCAGGAGTGGTTTACTGAGTAGGAAGCATCAGCAATGCCAACTGGAGCACTTGAGAAGACCCACGCTGACGGGACCGGCGAGAGAGCCAGTGGGTCTCATCCAAGGTACAAAGAAGCCATATATTTTGCTATAATATTCCATACCTTCTTAGCAGACACATAGTCACTCTCCACTTTATAAACATGTCTCATCACAAGAAATGGGTCATGTCAATGAAGATATTCTAATTTTAGCTGAGAAAAATTTGCTTTGCTGTTTAAATTTTGGATTATTTTGTTTTGTTTTAGGACACTGGTGATTAATTAGCAATATGTAAATTTCACTACCAATAGTAAACTAACTCCAGACATGACTAGTTACCAAGCCTCCAGTCATAAGTAAATTAATCAGCTTACCTCCTCTTACTACTCCATTCGTGCAAATAGCAGACATAGAAATACCTGTGAGTGTCGTCACGACCACACTCAGGCCAATGATGATGACTCCAAGACCTGCAAAATCCCCCAAGAAAGGTGTTTGGTTCCAGTACTGACAGAAGTCACCAGTACTTCAGGAAGCAGCAGTCTGAATCTCATCACAGAAAGGTCCCCCTCCCTGTGAAAATCTGAAATGTTCTAAAGAATCCCATTTCATGAAGGTCTAGGAAGCGCCTGAAATGTACTAAACTTTAAAACTGAAGCCAAGGCTGAGAATCATTTTCCAAGGAACATCAGCTAGACGTGTGCAGATAGCCTGAAAAAGAAAACGTTTACCCAAGGGAGGTGCACATCTATAACGCACGACCTACAATGTGCCAGAGAGATCCGTTGGAAAAGAGGCCAGAGAAGACCAGGACTATTCTAAGTGTACCTTAGGCTTCCTTCGGCATCCAGCTCCGCCAAATAGCCAGGCTTCAAGAACACGGGGCTACTTCCTTGTTCCCATCAAAAAGAAGTATAAAAAATTGTTTGCCTACC
Organism: Sapajus apella; assembly: GCF_009761245.1. Classification (NCBI taxonomy): domain Eukaryota; kingdom Metazoa; phylum Chordata; class Mammalia; order Primates; family Cebidae; genus Sapajus; species Sapajus apella. The sequence goes on from NW_022436977.1 coordinate 17,040,564, forward strand.
CGTAGCAAGTGATGAGGGCATTAGATATCTTAGAGATTTTACCTCCACGGACAAACCCGTTAGTTGCTATTGCAGAAGTTGACAACCCAGTAATAGAAGTTACCATGGTGGAAAGAAGAATTATGAGAACTCCAAGACCTGTTAGCAATGAAAGATAGAAGATATTGCATTTTACTTTTCTTCCTTGGATTCCCTATTGCTGCAAGCTACACTGCCTTTAATTTAAGTTTTCAGGTCCATCCCTCGGGCTCCAACGGGGTTTCTCTGTGCTAAGGAGAAACTGGTTTGCCTGGCATAAGGATCAAGTCGAAGAACTGCTCATTATGATGAAGGATGCTTTCCAAAAGTAAACACAATCTAAAGTGCGGCCTTGGAAAGGAAAAGTTGACTTATGCTGGTGTACTGGGAGAGAGACTCTCCTGGTTGTGAAAAGAGAAAACATGGCATTTGACCTTCTTTCTTGCTTGAAGGAACCTGAATGAGAAAGTTGGGGGTTTGACAAAGGTTAATTCCTTCCCCATTTTTCTTACATCTCTTTGCCTGATGGGGGAAAAGGAACCAACTTGTATTACCTTTGAAAACACTCCAGAAAGGTCAGTGGTGAACTATTAGAGCCTGTGTTGCCTTTACCTTACAAATGATGGTGCGGGTCACAAGTTTAATTACCTCCTCTGACATATCCATTTGTGGCAATAGCAGAGGTGGATAAACCAGTGATACCAGTCACTGTCACGGCTAAGCCGATGATAATCACACCAAGACCTCAGTTGAAAGAGGAAAAATAAAGGTATTAAATGGTGGAAGAATTCATTGGATCATTTACATAAAAGCCAACATATCTAGGGTAAACATCAAAGGACCATATTTGAGTTTAACAGTTTGGCCAGGAAATCACCATGGAGTACATGCTTAGCTTTGAAGTTTTCTGCTTGTAGTAGCTCAGGTTCCAGAAAACTCAAGAGCTAAAATGTGCAGTACTAAGTTGTACAAAACAAAACCACTAGGGCTGGTCAAAATTTAATGTGAACCCCATCTTATTATTATTATTATTATTTTTGGAGACAGTCTTACTATTTTTTTCAGGCTTGTCTTGAACCCTTGGCCTCAAGTCATCCTCCTGCCTCAGCCTCCCAAGTAGCTGGGGCTACAGGCTTGCCCTATTGTACTTGACAGAATCCCATCTTTGAAGAAGTTCTAGGCACCTATAAACATGATAATTGGCCTACAATTCCAAGCTGTCAGCATAACTAGAGATTAAATGTTCACCCTTCCAGGCTACTATCTTTTTATGTACATTTGTTCACACAGGGGTGGAGAACTACATACAGTATAGCAAATTATTCATCTGACAGATGGGTAAAGTGGAAAGAATCAAATTAAACGACATTAACTTATTGACTGTGTGAATTCTGGAAAGTTACTTATTATTATAAGTCATTTTAAATAAATAACTAAGCCAAAAATAGCAATGAAATTAGAAAGAATGCACGTGTAAAGTGGCTAGCATAGCCCATGGAACACAGTACACAATGGTATTGCTTTTTGATCATATCCACAATAGTCATAATATTTATTGCTTTTTAAAAACCTACTATAGACCCATCTTTGTGGCAGGTAATGCAAGAAACAGAAGGCACAAATAAAATGAAATTTAAAAACCTGCTCCAAGGATTTTATGGCTCAGAAGCTTGAAGATTAGAAGAAGAGGGAGAAAATGGTAGAGGTCAGAATTGAAGGAAGGTGTGACTGCTTTGAGCTTCAAAAAACACATAGCTAGGAGGGTACAGAAGGTTAACAGAATATACCACTTTGGCATAAGAATTATTTGGAGCTGAGACAACAGAAAAGAAGCAGATACAAGAAAAGCTCTCAATCCCCTTTCTATTTATCTAAAAACAGGACATAAATTTCTCCTCCCTCCCCTCTCTACCAGGAAGCAGAGAAGCTGGTCACCAGAGACAACTTTGAACTCTGATCAGCCTGACAAGGCACCACAGCCATCTACACAGCAAGCTATGCTAACTCTCATCTTCCATTCCCTTCCCTATGTATTTACCTTGCCACCATTTGCCACCCTATGATTAAAAAGTCCTTTTCCTTTGTTTTGTCACCTCTTTACAATTTAATTGTTCTTTCGTTAAGATGATATGTAAGCCCATGTTCTAACCACCCCTTTAAGTCACTCATCACTGAGTGCTCCCATGTGTATGTACCATGTACATGTTAATAAATTCTGTTTTTCTCTTACCAATCTGACTTTTGTCAGCCTAATTTATAGGCCCCCAGCCAATGAACCTAAGATGGGTAGAAGATAACCATTTTTTCTTCCCTACAATACCCTCTTTAATGGAGGCTGACTCAGAATTCAGGGAGAGGGCTGCGGAGTTACAGCCACTGAACTCACCCTGGCTCCATCCAGAATGCTCTGGTTTGGGCTCTTTGGTAAGCTCCCTCATGTAAAGTTAATGCTCCATAGTTGTTGGCAGGCTCTCTTGTCCCAAGGATGGTTAGAAGGGTAGTTAGCCAAGAGAGGCTGTGATCTCTCTGGCCATGCCCCAAGAGAAGGGAAAGTGGAAGGATGTTAAGGGAAGCAATGGGAATAAGTCAAGGTATTAAAGGCTGGTTCTTTTGCCCTTGGCCATCCCCTGGCTCTAACAGGAGACTTTAGGCTATTTTGCAGGTTAAAGAACAGTATGAAGAGGCTAAGGACAGGCTGCAAACTTGGACCACATTGCTTTGGACCCTGTAGACTCTTAAAAGCTAGAAGTAATAAAAAATAGTTGCACTAAATTAATTCTTCATATCTATTGCAGGGATACTATGGTGAGCAGTGCCTCTATATAACTATGTGGCTTCAGGTCCTTGTGCCACTAAAGGTGATTTATTTTGCATTTGTTTTGCTCCTGACTTTTTTGGAAGAGGCTTGACAGAGAGTGTTTAGCATACCCCAGAAACTCTACAGGACCATATAATTTGCATTTCATAACATTAAACCTACTCCAACCTTATTATTTCCTTGCTGTTATTTTCCTTTTGACTCTAATTTTCTCAACAATTCTTAATTCATCCTTTTGCATTGTATATATTTCTACAAACCATTTGAAATCTTTGAACAAAGTTTTATACTTTTGAACAGCAAGGGATTTGCTTCTTTCTCACAACAAACATAAAATCCCAGGGTAGAAGGCAGCTTGGAGAACATTCAGTTCATTGTTTCTGAAATTGTGGTTCTTGAACCACCTGCTTCAGGAAATGCCTGGGGTGCTTATTAAGAATGCTTAGACCTACTGAGTTGGATCTTTAAAAGTAAATCCCAGGATTCTGCAGTTTCCTAACCTAACTTTCCAGATAATTCTTTTGCATCCCACAGTAAGACAACTAAGCACCCTTAGCCTATCTCAACTTGTGTCTACCTGTTCAGAAAGGTACTCTAGCTTTATCTTCAAAGAATTCATTGCTCCTTAATATTTAGAAAAGAAAGGGAAACACTGAATATAGGTGACTTGCTTCCGGTCATACTGGCTTTTCACACCCAACTTCCTTGCCTGATGGTTAAAATTTTTGGAAACCATCTTGCCCCAGCAAGGTCTCCAAGACAGAGAAGAACAACTAAACAGCATTATCAGCTCATTCCACCCTTTGCTTTTGGGAACACGGCCGTCAAAACTAGTAGCCCAGAATGGTTTCACAAGGGCTATAGCTACTGTGACTCTTGGCTCCAGATTCCTCTGGCTCTATTCCCAGGGTCTGGGCTTAAATATGTATTCAGATTTCTTCCTCAATCTACCCCCAAACGAAGAACAAATAGATGTAGTTGTTTCTTTTCTTCCCCAACAAGGAAAACCCAAATGGGACCCAGACAGCAACTTAACTCATTTAGTTTTAGGTTCATAGCAAAGGCCAGTAAAACTGAGTAAGGTTGACAGTAAGTTTCTAGTACTCACTAAAGTCTATCTTCTGAGAATGAATGAATGAATGAAAGGAAGAATGAAAGAAAGAAAGAGAAAGAAAGAAAGGAAGAAAGAAGAAAGAAAGAAAGAGAAAGAAAGGAAAAGAGGCACAAGCCTCCATTCAAAGGAAACCCCATCGAACGCTTATTAGGTAGACTTTTACTCTCTTCTAATTTATAATTTAACTACTTTAATAAAAAGATCTTTACTAAAATTAATGTCTGATAGTATAATAAACCATTTAGCAGAAGATAGCATTCTTCATACTCCACAATTTTGCAATAAACTCAAAACTGGGTTGACTGTGAAGAGTAATGTAAGATCTGATTAAAGTTCAGATTATTGCCCAAACATATGGATGTTAAATAAGTTGCATTAAAAAGAATCACTCTTGCCCTTGGCTACTCTCACACCTCCAAACAAAGTAATGTTTCTTGATGATCTCAATAAGTTACTAAACTGCCCTTAAAAACCTAATTTTGCATGAAACCCTGGAGCAAAACCTTGGCAATATTAAGATGCAGATTTTCCATGGAATGGCATATACTTATTTTGGACCCTGTGGCTGTGAGCATTCATTTGCTATGCATCATAAAACCGGCAAGCAGCCCTCTGTCAGGAACCCAGCAGTTGCCAAACATGAAACATGGAAAAACTATGGGAACTGGCTCCAGTTTTTCAATTTACAGCTTAGCCCTTTCTTTTTTGAGTTAGTCTTCCTGTGATGCTGAATGTGTTTTGAGGAGCAAAGGCAATAAATAATGACCAACTACCTTTTAAAATGTGAATTGAGATACCTTTTGGAGTGCTATCTGAAAGCACAATAGAACTTCCATACTCTTGAGACTGACTGTTCTCTCAAAAGTGAATTCATAATGTATTTCCCATATATGGAATAGAACATCATTAATTTTTATCTCATTAAATGGGAAACTTTGATAAAATTCAATTACATTTTTCATAAAAATTTTACTAATATACTTTCAACAAAAAAGATTTGCTAGAAGAAATAATATTTAAGATAGAATGTAATATTTAAAACATCAGCTAATCGCTGGGCACGGTGGCTCACGCCTGTAATCCTAGCACTTTGGGAGGCTGAGGTGGGTGGATCACCTGAGGTCAGGAGTTCAAGACCAGCCTGGTCAACATGGTGAAACCCCATCTTTATATTAAAAAAAAATCAGATAATCACTTAAAATAATGTCATTATTATCCATTTTTCATTTAGAAAAAATAACAGTAACATACATTATCTTAGTCATTTCATCTATCACTTTAAGCTTATATCTGGCAATAACCTTTGTTTTCTTACTGCTGGTGCTTGAAAATAACACAATTACTTTCTTTGGAAAAAGTTCAACAATTCAGCATTTTTATTAGTCAGGTCACATTTTCACCAGTTTTCCCACAAGTTATTTTTATTCAGTGAAGTTTTACCAATTATTACAAGAAGGATACTCTGTAACAAATGAGAGGCAAATGTCAGTATGTCCCCAAATACAAATATTATTACCTAAAATTAACCTGCTATTATATATCCGTATACCTATAACTCTATCAAAAGACAGAAACATCTCCTAGATCATTCACCTGTTTGGCAAGCTGGAAAATTCCAGTTTCATAGGAGTTAACTCTTCACCTTTTCTTTCTGACAAACATCATCAAAGAAGCAAAGTAGAAGGTGCCCAAGTGTAAATTATTTCTGTGACCTTCGTCTCACATTTAGCATTAATGGAGAAAACAGGTTGCTCATTGAATTTATAATTTACATAGAAAACTACTTAGGAGGGGAAAAATGCTTACCAATTCCAGCTTCTCCAACAATCCAGGAGAGGCGAATGAAGAGCATGACTCCCCAGATATTCAGCATGCATCTTACCTGCGGATAGAAGTGGTACTGAAAAAAGACAGGACAAACAACAGTGGGACAAAACCCGGAGCTCTTCATAACCCTGTGCCCAGGACTTGATCACTCTTAACCCACCAGAACACTGAATGAATGGTTTTCATTTGTAAACAGAGGAGCTTTCTCACCAGCACACCTTTCACCCATCCAAACTTCACGACACCAGCTTGATCATCTTCCTTATTCTCAGCTTGTTCATCTCCAGGTATCCCATCACCATTAGCAACTCTGTCAGCCGAACTTGGGGCGACTGCCACATTCTGCATTTTGTAGATAGCAAAAACACAGTAGTTGGTCAATGAACAATGGTTCCATAAAACTTTTCACAGCACATCAAAATGATTGAAATAAAACTTAAAAAAAAAAACCCAAACTAAATATATTCTGGTCATTTTAATGAAATTTTTATTTTTTGCCCCAAAAGCTGAAAGATACATTTTGTGAGTGATTTTAAAGTGTTTTTAAGGCTATAGGGGTGGTAAAGGGAACCTGAGACGTTCTTCCACTAATGGGAATACTTCCTTTGGTGAAAAGTCAGATTTGGATAAGTTTAGCACATAAAGAGAACTTAAGAGAGAAGGGCTACAAGGAAGGAACAGCCAGAGTAAATGAGGGTCTTTGGGAGTCATGTTACAACCAAATAGAGAAACTTCCTGAGCTAAGCAGAGGATCTGCACTTCTTTCCGTGAACCTCTCTGTACTTCATTTTATTCCTTCATCCATCCATTCATCCATCTATCCGTCTGTCCATCTATCTATTTTTTTGAGACAGTCTTGCTCTGTCACTTAGGCTGGAGTGCAGTGACGATCTCAGCTCACTGCAACCTCCGTCTCCTGGGTTAAGGTGATTCTTATGCCTCAGCTTCCTGAGTAGCTGGGACTGCAGGCACATGCTACCATGCCCAGCTAATTTTTGTATTTTTAGTAGAGACAGGGTTTCACCATGTTGGCCAGCATGGACTTGATCTCTTCACCTCATGATCTGCCCCCCTCAGCCTCCCAAAGTGCTAGGATTACAAGCGTGAGCCACCGTGTCCGGCTGACATGTTTTCTAGACAAAACAAAAAAGTTTAAAGTATTCTACAAAAGTTTAAATGCACTGGATGATGACAAGAATGTTATTCCCATAGAAGTTTCTTTGAAATTCAGTTATGCCTTTGAGAATTGTTCAATGTGCTAGTGTCTTATAGAAGACGTTTCATAACTGATTACTAGTTGAATAGAAATAAGAAGTAGGTAGTATAAATAAGGGTTTAAACTTTTATATAGTTTTTTTTTTTTCCTGTGGTTTGATTTTGAAAAAGACTTCCCTTTTCATTAAGATAGTATCTGAGTTCAAGATGGTAGAAAACAGTTCCTTTTCTGTCAAATTGAGAATAGTCCTCTATTTCAAATTTCTTTTTAAGATATGACTTTGAATAATTTCAAATGCATCTATTTAATTTAGCTTATCTGGCTTCTACCTGGCTCTTTGTGAAGACTGTACTTCTTTGAGCTTTGAAAAAGGTTTCTTTTCTAGGAAAGATTTTGAAATTACTGGGGAAGACTATTAGATTGAGCCCTCAATTACCATGATTATAGAATGACTATATCTGATTTAAGTGGTCTAAACTGGTTTAAGTCCAGGATGATATGTTCTGATGACTGCTAGTTAAGAAGTCTTGGACAAAGGCATTTTTCCTCCTTTAAAATGGGACTGGTGTGAAATAAACATCCACTTTTATTATCAAAGCTTCATTTTAGGATGACTGAAACTCCTGCCCTTGCCATACTCAAAGGCTCTTGCTTCTTTGGGCTAAAGTATAGCTTACCCATGGCAAACTACCCTCATCTGGGCTATATACCCCAAATGACTTTGACTTCTTGTCTTCTTCCACCCTGTTCTTCTTGTCTTTTTATTTAGTTATTTACCCTTCCTGAAGTAAGTGCATTTTCTTTGTCTTTGTAAGGATTTCTCTTCAAACTTTCTTCTTCCATGAGACTTTGTTCATGATACTATGGTGACACTTGGATAACCAACATAATACAGTGTCATAAGAGTCACTGTGTGACAAGTGAATCAGAGAAAGATTTAGCGCTTAATTACCATTACTATAGGATGATTTTAAATCGTGGGTTACTTTTTCTCAGTAGCAACCAAAGGCTTGCCATAGAGCAGGCCATCAATAAACAATGCTGAATCAGTCGGGTACAGTGACCAATGCCTGTAATCCCAGCATTTTGGAAGGTTGAGGCAGGAGGATTGCTTGAGCCCAGAAATTTGAGACCAGCCTAGACCACATGGCGAAAACCCAACTCTACAAAAAATTTTTAAAAATTAACTGGGTGTGGTGGCATGCACTTGTAGTCCCAGCTACTTGGAAGGCTGAGGTGGAAGGAATGCTTCAGTTGGGAAGGTCAGCTGCAGTGAAACACAATCGTGCTACTGCATTCCAGCATGGGTGATGGAGTGAGACCCTGTGTCAAACAAACAAAAACAATAACAAAACAACACTGAATTCATAAGGTGGACTTGAAAGTTCATGCTCTCTACCACTTAGGAGCAGATTTCCTAGTTTCTTCTCCATTCTTGCCTCCTACTTATCTTTCATCTCTACGGGACAGTTCATTTCTTATTGTTTCTTCTGGGCAGGTCACATTTAAAAGGGGAGAAAGAGGGAATGAATCCTAAGACAGATTATTATTTTCTGACAGTATTGGGAAAAAATGAAACAACAGAGGAGACTGAAGTTAATAATTAAAATTTAGTTTTTAATTACCTGAGGAATATGTTAATCTTAGATATCCTCAGTCCCTATTTGCACACATAATTAAAAGCTAACATAATATATTCACACCAATGTAAGAAAAAATGCAGTCCGAAAAATTGAGGCTAACCTGGTGGGGCAGAAACTGGTAATCTATCAGCTACAAATGCAGACCAAGTATGTAATTCAAAATTTTTTACTTTTTAAGAAGTAAAAAGAAATTGGTGCAATAAATTGGGTTTAGATATGGACCCTTGCATTTTAAGGATTTATTTAATCTTTAATATATTTAATCTTTGGAGAATATATTTCTAATATTTGCAATATAAGTATTTATTAGCAATAGGTGCACCCCAACTTGTAGGGAACTGAATCACAGGAGTATTTTAGTATTTTACTTAATAAAATATATATAGAATATTATTTCAACATATAATCAGTATAAAAGTATTAGGAAATATTTTACATTCCTTTTTTAATATTAAGTCTTTGATATTCAGTGTGTACATCTCAATTTCGAATAGCTACGTTCCAAGTGCTCAATAACCCCATGTGGTTACAGGCTACCATATTGGACAGCACAGGTATACACTATGCAGTCAATTTCAGATGCATGAAACATTGGAGGCTGCTTTTCAGTCCATTAAAAATTCTATTTTCCTCTGAAATAATTCTATACACACATGGCAGCTGAAAAGGTCACATATAACTTTCATTTTCTCATAACTAAAATGTATAATCAATGAGAACAAGGAATTGAGGGATGTGTTAAAATGTCCATGAATGTTGAAGAGATTATTTGGTTAGGAGATCCATTTATTTGGTTTGATTTGAGAAAAACTTTTTTAAAAAATTATCAATATTCTAGTTTATCAAGATCCCATGGCCAGACCATCAGCAGCTACTACCTTTGGGAGAGGGCAATTTCTTTTTTTTTTTTTGTAGATTAATTGGGGATCCCAAGAGACACAGCCTTAGTCTCTTGCCTTTTTTAAAGATAGTCTTGGGAATAAAACCCATGTTTTCTGACTAGACTTGAATATTTGGACCAGGAAGTTGCTCTGCTACCTGATAAACTCCAAGGCTGCCTATGACCGTTCGATATGAATTGATGAGAATATCCAAGACTGTAAAAAAAAAATCTTACAAAGTAGGCTACAGGATGAATAGGATATTTAAAATTTCCTCTAAAATAAGCATTCCTTCCTGATGGATGCCTTTCCTGGTCACAGTGTAATGGTTCTTCAATTTATCACTAGGACTTCACAATATGATGCAAAAAGAATATTCTATGAGAGGATGGCAGAGAAACCAATAAATGTGCAAGTTAGTAAAGCAATCATTTTCTAAATTATCCAAAAGTGTAGTAAATGTAGGGTGTTCAACTCTCCCTTAGATATTAATAATGCGTTTGACTCGCTAGAGTTTCAGAGTTTTAAATATATTTATACCATAGAGGGGGGAAAAAACCTCAAACGTATCTTTTTTGTTGTTGTTGACTATTAAGGTCTGATAGTCAATTTACAAGCACAGAAGCCATTTCCATTGCTTTCTTTCATTGAAAGGAGCCAAAAAATCCTATACCATATAAACTAGGATACTTGGAATCTAGTTTTGGTTGTGCAGTTGACTCAGGGTGCATCCTTCATCAAGGTGTTTGACTGTGCTTGAACACTGCCAGTAAGAATAAATCCAGTGGATTTTGTGAAAATCTTATCTTGAAGTAATTTACTCTAAGGCAAAATTATTTTTCTTTGTTTGCCATCTTACTATTCTGACACGGCAAAGCAAATCTTGGTTCCACTCTTGAATAAATGTCTCCTTGGTAAATCAGAACAGCAACTATAAACTCATCATCAAAGTACTGAACAGGACTTTGGGTGGAGGGTTTGTGGGGATTTGATGGCTGTAAGCTTTGTAGCAAGTGGCCTGCAGTCTCCCGGCTGGTTCATTTCTTGAGACCAAAGTCTCAAAGACTAAGAGTTTTATGATTGCTGCCTGAAACTAGTTTTTCCCCTCATACTTTGAATTAATTTGTTTGTTCACACTCCATTACCATAAACGATGACCCATAACCTTTTATAAATGTATTCTAAGTTATGTTGCTTTAGGGAATGATTATTTATTTACCAAGAATTTTATGTGTGCATTAAGGATTCAGGAAAAGTAAAATAAAGTATGTTTAAAAAATGAAAAGAAAGACCATTTGATAAAAGATTATCCCTACCCCAATTTTGACAAACTAATGAATCTTCAATCACATGCAGTTTAAAGGGCAATGAGCTCCTGATGATGAAAGATTATTTTATTTAATATATAATGTGATTTTCCAGAATCCAGAAAATCATTAGATACCTTTATAGCTATTATCAAAGCAGAGGAAAATAAATATATTTCCTCTATAATTTCCAACTAGATACTATCAGTTACTTATACCTTTATGTCTATTATCAAAGCAGGGGAAAAGAAATGCTCTTTAAGTTCTAACAAGAAAATATTTGCCACTTATACATTCTTTGGAATTTTGAGCCTTTAATCTCAGGTTGATAGAATTCTTAGACCACCATCGATAGACAGTTCCATAAATATTTACACCTAGGTGATCCCCCTGTTGTTGTAAACTTTCGTTTATTATTGTCATATTCAAACATATGTAAAAGGAATGAGAATAATCAAATAAATCTTAACCAAAATAAATCTTGAAACTCTTACTGAGTTTCAACAATGATCAACATATGGCCAAACTTATTCCACCTAAGCCCCTCCCAGACCTGCCACTCCGTTATCTAAAAACCAATCCCAGTAAGAACCAGATAATTCCTAAGGCTCATTTCAGAATAAAAAACATATGATTCTAGCCAGATTTCCATATCTTATTGATCAACATTGTTATGTTTATACATTTCTATCCCTTTGTGATAAAAGGCAGTATTTTAAATTAAGACAATGAAAGGATTGTTTTTCTTGTTTTGAAAGTTATTACACATTATGCCTATAAAACACTACCAATGGTCACAATTTGTAATCACAGTGTATTTACTATAGCTGAAAACACGTATCTCACACACAAATTGACTTGCATTTTTGATAATTTAGGACAAAAGTTAGCTATGTGCAATAGACTGACATATGAAAAAGAAAACTGAAAGGTCAATATTTTCCAGTGTAAGGGAACTACTATTCTGCTTGTCATCTATTACTAAACTATGTATAATAAAAAATTAACATTCTTTGTTTTTGTGTTTTTCCCCACAGATTATTTTAATACTGTGAGCTCCTTGGGGAACTGGCCTTGAATACTAAGAAGCTCTAACAAGTATCGGAATGAACTCTTAGGTGCAGAGTTTCACTCCAAAAAATATTTTAGGGGTGGCTTCTGGTCACCGGACTTTAAGGCATTTATTGCTTTAATGTTAATGTCTATTTTATTTGGCTGTTGTTAGCTTAGCAATTATTTCTAATTTCAGATATCCCCAATTTGAATGAAGTTGCAAATTTGAACTTTGAAACACTGTAGAAAAGGTTATTTTCTATAGAAAACATTTGTACATTTTTGCCCTTTTATAGAAGATGAGCATTAGATACATTGATTTATGTGGTTTAATGTTTGTTAACTTGACTATATTTCCTTTATTCGTATCCATAACAATGACATTTGGTTTATATCACAAAATTCTAGAGGAGAGAGGTCAAGTCACTTTAACTCACTTTACACAGAAGCTCTTGTAAATATAGGCTTAATAAATGCTTTCGATTGTGACAACAAACGATTGAGACATAATTAATTCTGTAAGACAAGCAATATGATCTTTCGCCAGTCTCAGAAAAAAGGACTGAAACAAGGAAGCACCTACTGCTCAGCCCATCATGACAGAGTGTGATTTTCTCCTTCATGCCTGAGTCCCATCATTCTCTACAGCTGTTGAGTGAGATAAAGAAAAGTGCCATGGGAAAGCAGCCTGAGGATGGAAAGCAGTAATGAAGAGCAAGGGCTCTGCAATTCTGCAGACATGGGTTCAACTCATAAGCCATGTGACACGGGTTTCTTGACCTTGGAAGTTCATTGACTTTTGCAAGCCTTTGTTTTCTCTTCTACTAGATCCATAGCATTTTATAAAACTTTCAGTATCCATAACATAGCAATAATAATAGTACCTCCCTTGAGGGGTTATTGTAAGGATTAAGTGAGAATTTTTTAAGTGTGATCAGTGTCTGACACATAACAAGTTCTCAATAAAAAGCTGGTTATCACTATACTGCATTTAAAGTTAATGCTTTTATTTACAAATTATTTTTAGTTGTTAAGAGCATAATGATCCAGATATACAGTCATTCCATTGTTTTTGTTTTGGATTAGTTTCTATAGAGTTAGCTTCTATAAGAATAATGTGTGTCTTATAGTATTTTACACTTTTTATAGTTTCTTTCCATGACATCAGAACACATGGCTTTGATAGAAAATCTATACATTTCTGTGAGTCCTTTTTAGTTACATTTTTCTTAAATGCTGACAACAATGGCAGTTAGTCAGGCAGAAAAGGAGTTCCATTTTGGTTAGTCCTATAGTAAAGAAGTGGGTATGAAAATTTGGCCACAGGAATTACGCTGAATACTGAAAGCAAAATTTTCTTTACAAAGTAAAGGTGCTAGATTAATCTTTTTTGCCAGCTGTCAAATAATTATTACATTTGTTTAAATATAGAAAGATCTCTAGTGTATGTTTGGTAGAAACTGCAGAGTGCAAAACCATGTGGAAAATACGTTCTGGTACACGTTTGGAAATAAATATCAACAGAAAGTTATATTGATAGAAATCCAGATATTTATAGATATATGTGTATGTTTATATAAGCCTAGAACATTTCTGGAAGGTTTTACAAGAAACTGTTAGTAATGGTTGTCCTGGAGAGAATAACTGAATAGCGATGTTAGATGAGAAACATTTTATTACATATTTTTTAGTACTTGTTAAATATTTTATTAGTATTTGACTTTTAAAATAAAAAGCTAGTATAAAAATCACCACTATCATGATCAATGATCATTTACTGAATTCTTACCCATTGTTAGCTAGACTTTATACTCATAGAAAGCAATGCTCACAAGCATCTTGCAAGGGAAGTAGAAGTTATACAGCTTGTACAATAGCTTGAGCAGAGCAAGTAAAGGACAGTTGTTTTTCCTGCCTTTAAGTAGAGTTTTCAGAAATTTATAATTCACAGTCACCAGTAGAGGCATTTAGCTCTTTACTAACATAGAAAATAAAAAGGATTTATTCAATTACGATCTCAAATCACTGGGATTACTAATTCTGTCAATATCTATCACACCTAGAGTTTCATTTAAGGTTGAGCCTTAATGTCTTTTGAACCTGTTTTTTATTTTACCTATTAGGATAATTTTGTCATATAACTTTTTTTCTCACTTGGAAATTACAATGAAAATTTACACAAAATCCAACTGGTTTCTGACTAACCATGTTCTGCCATTAAGTATGAATATACTATTGCTATTATAATTTTTAAAAGCATTACAATCATAGTTACAAAAAGTATTGCCTAGCTTATACTATGTCAATCACCTTCTATTTTTAAACAATTTAAGTAAACACAATTATTTATCTTTTTTGCATTCAAAATCTGTATTTGAGCATAATCATGTAAGTGTCTGAGTATCATCATATACTGTTTGTTCTATTGATGATTTCTAGTTGTGATTTGAGGAGCTACCATAAAAATGTCAAGGGCCACAAGGAGGTGGCAGCATAGCTGTAGCACACTGCAGGTTTCACTCCTTGTATTTGAGGGAGATAAAGCAGGAAACAGCTGAGTCAAATTCACTAGTAAGCAATAAAGAGATCAATTGAAGAAGGCACAGACTGCTACCATGGAGAAGCAGGCTAGACCAAACAATTTCAGCAACACGAGAACAGGTCTGGCTGCAGAAATGTGCCCATTGTAGCAGATTCTGTGGTTGAATCTGAATTCTGCTCCTAATTGGGCTATGTGGATACCTCTTCATGATTTAATCAAGATGAAGTTTCCTAGATAACTGAGGGTCAAGTCTATAAAAAGAATAGCTTATTACTATACTCGTTCAAAATGATTATTCAGAGCTTAGACCAAATATTTAATGTTTCGATTTGCCATTCCTTTCAGTCTGAGAATAAAAATGATTTAAGTCAAAGTTTAGTCTTTAGTTTCATTTTCTCTCTTCAAAAGTGATACAATATTCCAAACAGCTATCACTTTTGTCTAATGCAGCTGTAACATTCCTACTGTGTGGTCATTTAGATGGCTTTCTTTTTTTTTTTTTTTGAGGCGGAGTTTTGCTCTTTTTGCCCAGGCTGGAGTGCAATGGCATGATCTGGACTTAACTTGCAACCTCTGCCTCCTGGGTTCAAGTGATTCTCCTGCCTCAGCCCCCAGGTAGCCAGGATTACAAGCATGTAATTTTTACTTTTTTATTTTATTTTTAGTAGAGACAAGATTTCGCCACATTGGTCATGGCTGATCTCGAACTTTTGATCCGCTCACCTCAGTCTCCCAAAGTGCTGGGATTACAGGCATGAGCCACCATGCCAGGCCTTTAGATGGCTTTCTAATCGTCTGTTCCTTCAGAGCTTTTCTCTCTTTATGAAAGATTTACATAAGCCATGGCTTTTGCAATTATAAATAAGCTACTTTTCTCTGTCAGGAATGTAGTCCTGAGAGCAATGTGAATTTATTCCATTTCTTTTTTAATTAAGTTAGAATTCTATTTTCTTTTGTTGTAAATTGAGGAAGTAGATGAATGAGAATATTTAAATTATGATACTAACTTTAAAAAAGGAGGCAGCTTTAAAAATTATCATGTGTGATGTGGTATTGTGGGATAGAATTTCAGGTCTTTTTTTAAAAAGAACTTTTGTTCGTTTTAATTCTTCAGAAAAAAATTGAAATCTCTTTTTATAATGCCCTATATTTCTCTTTCTGCCCTTTCTATGTCTTGGAAACTCCTGGTGCCTGCTTCTGTCAACTTTCTTTTCCTTTTTCTTCTCCTTTTTCTGCCATTTTCCTTTTCTCTCCCGCACATAGAAAAGGACAGTGACACCTCTGCTGGATTTCAAGAATTTAAATTGCCTGCCTTCCAAAAAATCTTCGTGGGGGCTGCTACCATGTTGTCTGAAATTGTCGTATTGCTAACTTCTTTTGATTAAAGCATCAAATATGCCAGATAAAGTCTAAAACTTATGTCTATAAAGAAATCAGCCATTTGGCAGACTGTTGCTGATTTAGTAGACAGGACTAGCAAGGTTTGGTGGGGAAAGGGGATAAGGAAACAACATTAAGAACATGGGCTCCTCCTCGGGAAGTCGCTCAGTCTCTGGGGGTAGGATCCAGAGTCAGGGACGCTAGTAGCCAAGGCAAATACATTTTGGAGATGGATTTTCTTGTGGAAGGAAAGGTGAGCAGAACCTAAAGAAAGATTTTCCCTCTTATTAGCGTCTTTCCCGAGAGCAGTATTCCTAGACTCTCTGGAGGGGATGATCACTTAAAACACTGAAGGAATCAATGGATGAATACGTACAAAAACAACTATTTCAGTCATTTTCTTCTCTCTCTTCAACCTGAGCAAGAGTAAACTCATTTGAATATGTGACATCTAATCATTCTTTTTAGTAGGTAATTATGTTCCATTAAGAATGATATTTATTCCAAACTTGTCTGAAAGAGCAGGAAGATAAAGCTGATCAATATATTTTGGAGAAAGTTATGGAAGACAAAATCTACTAAGTTATAAGATTAGCAAAAGTGCTGCTTCCTACTTCTAACAGACTTAGGAACCCTGGCTATATTCCTTAAATAATGAAAAGTTTAGCCACTTCTGCTGCTTCTGTACTTAAATTTAATTTAGTTATTTTTATATACTTAAGCACATTCAGGAGCCTCAGGCAAAGTTTTAAAGTGAAAGGGATAAAATGCTCAATCTTATAAATCTCTGCTCTCTCTTTAAAGAATATAAAAAATACCCGTATACACTAAAGGCTGGCACCCACAGTGTTAACTACTG
Organism: Sapajus apella; assembly: GCF_009761245.1. Lineage (NCBI taxonomy): Eukaryota > Metazoa > Chordata > Mammalia > Primates > Cebidae > Sapajus > Sapajus apella. The sequence continues at coordinate 17,057,222 of NW_022436977.1, forward strand.
TGAGCACAAGTGTTTTGCTTTTTATACAGTTGACATGGAGACATTAATACTGATGTGAAACCAGCTTCGTATTCAGTTTGACATGTTTAACCAAGTGTGAATTAAATAGACTATAATCGTAAACAAGGGAGAACATAACATATAGAGTTAGTTCTTTAACTAACTCATGCCTAACATTTAGAGTTAGTTCTTTAGTTCTCTATCCTAAGTCAGAAAATTTGTGGAGCCCAGCACAGCGGCTCATGCCTGCAATCCCAGATCTTTGGGAGGCCAAGGTGGGAGGATCCCTTGAAGTCAGGAGTTCGAGGCCAACTTGAGCAACATAGCAAGATGCTGTCTCTACAAAAAATAAAAAAGTCAGGTGTGGTGGTGCATGCCTATAGTCCCAGCTACTCAGGAGGTTGACGTGGGAGGACTGCTTGAGCCCAGGAGTTCAAAGCTGCAGTGAGCCAGTGTCTCACTAACACACTTCAGAGCTTGGGTGACAGAGTGAGACTTTGCCTGAAAAACTAAAAAAAATTAAAAGAAAGACTGGGTGTGGTGGCTCATGCCTGTAATCCCAGCACTCTGGGAGGCTGAGGCAGGTGGATCACGAGGTCAGGAGTTTGAGACCAGCCTGGCCAAGATGGTGAAACCCACTTTCTACTAAAAATACAAAAATTAGTCGGGCATGGTAGCAGGTGCCCGTAATCACAGCTACTCAGGAGGCTGAGGCAGAGAATTGCTTGAACCTGGGAGGCGGAGGTTGTAGTGAGCCGAGATCATGCCACTGCACTCCAGCCTGGGCAACAGAGTGAGACTCCGTTTCAAGAAAAAAAAAAAAATTCCAAAGAAAAAAGCACCTGTGAAATGCTTTCTTGTGTATTTTCTGCTTACTGAAAAGTAGGGACAGTTTTGTAAGTAAGATGGATGGTGTTTGGAATAGACTTCTCCTTTGACTGTTTCACATTCATAGTGTAATGAAAGAGAAGGAAATGACCTGAAGTTATGAATAAGGGAGGACACTTGCCTGCGTCCTTCAAGCTTACCTTTGCGAGTTGCTCGTGAATCTCAAGCAGGCTGGGTCGGCTGGCCTTGGGCCCACTGACGCTGCCAGTGTTGCGATAGTACTCAATCTTGGGAACCGCATCCATGGTGTTGTGGCCAAAAGTTTGTAGGTAGTATGTCTTTGTGTGAGAATCATAAGCATGAAAACTGGAATCTGTTTTAGCAGTTTCTCCACTTTGGAGGAAATTGTCATAGCACTCCTGATTCCCAGGCCTAAAGCTGATTCTGAGTCTTTTCTGAGCTTCATCCCCAAAAGAGGTTTCTTCGTAATGTGGTGGATCAGTGTCATCATTTGCAGCTGCACTGCTCTCATGGTTCTCATTTATGACATTAACTTGAAAGCGATTGGTATTACTGGGCACCGAATCCAGAAATATATTGGAAGAGTTGTTCAGTGACATCTTCCAAAACTGATTTTTTAGTGAGCTATCTACTTTATGGTTGTTTTAAAAAATCTATATACTTCTTCCTCAAAATAAACACTAATGTGCTTCCATTAGGGAGCTCTTGGCTTTTGTTCTAGATGATTCAATAAATAGATTCTTGATATATTGTCTCCTACATAATCTTCAGGATGTTCTTCAAAGCTGTCATTGAAAAAGAAAATTAAACTTTTTCTGAGTAATACAAATGTATTTAAGTAGGGTGGGATATAAGGGAATAGTTTTCTTTTACAAGACATATAGTTTTAAATTCATTTCAGTAAAATTTATCAGTGCACTGGAGTTCACTATGACTCTAGAAAAGATGTAATTCTACCTACTGAATACAGTAAGAACTGACGAGAATGTTCTCAGCCTAAGACATAGTTGGCCGACAGTACTAAATGCTAAAACTGCAAAGTATTCTGATAGGAATGACAATATATGAAATATAAAACAAAAAAACCAAGACTTCTAAAAAATATGTTTTTGCTAGTTTATAAAAATCTGTACATGTTCAATTAATAAATTTGTTCCAAATTTTGTTACCTATGCAACAAGTGAAAAATTATGTTTTAGAATATGTATTTAAAAAATACATCCCATCAGGATGATGTCTGTAAATTCTTGGAACTTTTACTATTCTTTAAAATATTTCATTTGCTCATACATTTGTTTGTTTTGCAAATACTAACATGAAAACCTAAAAAAATATAAGTATTTGGGGTAAAGAAATAAGTCACAGCCCGTAAAAAAGTCCTTGGCTATATTTAGGTAAAATACTCATGCTCTACTGACTCATTTTAATAAAATGTCCTAAATAATTGAGTGGCTTATATTTGACTGTGAGATGAATAGACTTCATAATAATTTTCACAATTTCATAGTACTGGCCTGTCTTAAAACATTTTCTTTAGAATTATGTTTCCTTATTGATATCTTATCATTCGGCTTTTCAAGGAAAGTTCTAGAAAAATGAGATAAATATAAACAAAAATTTGCCTCTCTCATGCAGTTATTAAAGCTGTGTCTTTGCATTAAAAAAACCCCTCAACTTTATTTCCCAAGTAACATTTCCTGGGGAAATTATAAGTGAAGCTATTATCTTTTTAGTTTTTACAAAACACTTCTGTTCATAGTCCTTGACACCCTCACCTACTCTTTAGATTTTACTTTATGACATAATATTAAGTATGATTTTTACCCTGCCCAGAAATGCTCAACTTACCACCAAGGAGCCTTCTTCTGAGGAAACGTAACGTGCTTCAGCGTCACCCAGGACTATATGGGGCACTTAGCTTTCAGCTCAGAATGTTAGGCTTCTGCTTATTGGTTAGAAACTTTCTTGAAAGAGTTGGCTGTGCAATGATTGGCCTGGAATAGTACTGTAAGCCCACCCAGTCATTAGCCCTGAGGAACCTTAAGTACCACATCAATTGGTAACTAGTAGTAAATCATTAATCCTTTTAGACAGAAAGTAACGTAGAGTTTCTTTAATTCATAAGGAGAATGGATTGCTTAACAGCAATCATCCAAAAAATATGAGCATTGCGTTAGTCATTTGGGACTAGATAAACTGAGTTTCACCGTCTTATTTCAGATGAGTGCTAGTGACTTCCTATTGTTTAGCATGTGTATCAAAATACAGCTCTCCAGAGCGAATTTCTAAACTCTGTACTAGAAAGTAGTATCTGAAATGATTTTATCTTGCTTGTAGTAGATATTACCTTGACTCTTCTGCCTGGGAAGTAAGCAGATTGAGAGTGGAATCAGTGATTTATTGAAAACCTTTCTACGTATGGGAAAACTGTTTTTTGTTTGTTTTTGAGACGGCGTCTCGCTCTGTTGCCCCACGCTGGAGTGCAATGGCACCATCTCGGCTCACTGAAATCTCTGCTTCCCAGGTTCAAGCGATTTTCCTGCTTCAGCCACCCAAGTAGCTGGGATTACAGGCGCCCGCCACCAGGCCTCGCTAATTTTTTGGTAATTTTAGTAGAGGCGGGGTTTCACCATAATTGGCCAGGTGGTCTCGATCTTTTGACCTCAGGCGATCGCGCCTCAGCCTTCCAAAGTGCTGAGATTACAGGTGTGAGCCAACAGGGAAAACTATTTTAAGCAGGAATCAGAGTGTGGGTAAGTATCCCAGTGGCACTACTAAATGACCTTTCTGTCTCCGACTGGAAAAACAATTTTTTGTCAAACTGAATTTTTGAGTTTCGTTGAGGAAAAGGTTTTTCTTTTTCAGATCTTCGAGTAGGTGATTATTAACACAGCAAACAATTCCTCTCTCAGGTCCGTCACTGATTTTCACTCAGGATGATTGAATGAGTCCTCTTTGTTTCTTGTAAGAAATGATTCAAGTGATTTCCAGTTGTCTGGGTAGCTTGGTTGTGGTGTAATATAGTGGCTAGGAGCAAGACTGAAGTCAGAAGGCCCAACCTATGTCCTGGCCCTGCCACTTGCTGTCTGTGTGAACTCAGTCAAATTACTCAATCTTTCTGTGCCTTAATTTTTTCATCCGCAAATGCAGATGTGGATAATAAGGGTACCTACCTTGTGGTAGAGTTATTGTGAGGAATAAATGAGTTAGTTTGCGTATGAAGTTTAGAACAGCAACAATTCGTACCTAATGCTTGCTCTCACTATTTTAGCACTGTTTACAATTAGCCAGAGATTTTTACTTAGCACATTCAAGATTTTGAGGTGGATCATTAGTGATTGGGATAGATATTATGTCTATAAAAATATATGTAAAAGTTAATGAACTGAAACAGGATTATAGAAGTCTCTAGAGATACCCTAAGTAAAATCCTTTAGATTCTCTTTGTCAGGTAAATGTCATGCTAATCAGTCAGGCTAATACTGTGAGGCTATGTCAGAAATAGAGACAGAATTACAAGGATGTACCTATAACTCATTCTACTCTTAAAGGCCACCAGTATAAGGCATTTATCTGTTAAACAAAGGGTTCTGACTCCTCATATAGAAAGTGTTTAGGCATAGGAATGGCACATTTCAAATTCAGGTGGGTGGGGCTGGTTGTTTAGATCAAGACAAGGGACAGCTAGGATGGGGCTGGGACCCAAAACAAGTTCCAATTCACCAGACCAGGACAGAAGCCATGAGCTGACATCCTCCAACCCTTTGGGGAGCCACTTACTCTGCAACCTTCTTCCTCTACCAATGACTGTGAATACTTCTGATACCAGTCGATTTCTTTTTTCTTTCTGACTGACTGCCTGACTTCAGAGTAGTACGAATTTGTTTTAGTCTTGGTCTTACATCAACCAGACATTTTCATTCTAAGCCTTTTATCTCTCACTGTGAAATGAAAGTCTTTGTTCTCTATTAAGGGGATTTAGGCATCCTGGAACAAATGGGAGATGGTTTTCAGGGATATGGATGAAATTACACCATCCGTAAAGCCAACCTTGAAAGGTGAATCTGACTTAGGCCTTTCAGACATGCGGGAAAGGTAACAGAAGCAAGCTATCTTGAGGTATGCTCCTCTATCTTTCCTCCTGTCCTCTGTGACAAGGCTTTTGGGAAGGGGAAGCTAGAGGCTGATCCAGAAGTGACATTGAACATCTATTCCTAGAATAATTAACATTTCATGAAATTTTCATGTTGTTTTCACATTGTAACCAGACATTGTAGTTTCTGGTTCTGAAGCTACAGATGCTGACTTTCTTACTGCCTCCACTCCCCCCCGACCAAAAAAAAATCTAGGGCACCCAATAGACCACAAATAAAAACCACAGAAGAAGACTCTTTTGGTTAATAGAATTTTTCTTTAGTGGATTTGGAAATAATATTACGGCAGAGTTGATATACTTGAAAAGCTTATGGGAGTTGAACTTCCAGAAACAATGCTCATGTGGTATAAAGTTTTCCTGCCTCTTGGTTGTAAGTGTCTTTCTTCCTTTGAAATAAAGTTCTGGCCTTGTGTTGTTCTAGTCATCAAAATGGAGGGTCTTCTCTGGGATACAAATGAAACACCTGGTACTTTAAAAGCCTTGGTCTCCAAAGAGACATCCAGTTTCCTGGCACAAATTTCAGTATGTTCAACTGAACTTGGACCAGTGACCTGTTCTTGGGCCAAGTTACTAACTGACTATAAGGTGTACCAGGCCTACATTCTTGAACCAATTAGGGTACAAAGAGTCTCCCTGAGGTGAGGATTTGGTCCGGAAGAGTCACAGCTAATTATAGATATGTTCTAAATCGATTATGAGAGGGAAAGCATTGAGGAAACTCATATAGAGACTGCTGGTTTTGAAATGCCAAAGACTTGAGCAGTAAGCATGTCTATAAGCTATGTAGAAGTACTGAGGACATTGTCCAGGGATACAGCAGAAATTAAACTGCCCAAGTTCAATCCCTAACTTAACCATTCCCTAGCTATGATGACCTCCGGAAGTTAGTTAATTTCTCTCAGCTTCAGTTTCTTTTCTGCAAAATTAAGATTAAAAATAAAATGGAAATAGTAGTCCCAAACTCAAATAATTGATAAGACTATCAAATAATTTGAAAGTAACCAATTTAGTGCTAACTCTTGGTAATATTACTCTTGTTTCTTCTTGGTATGTTTTGCAGTTCTGTGTTTTCAAAGGACATAAATATTTTTGTATTTATCTTCTGCTATGTTTCTCCATTCTGACTCATAGAGAGTCGGAAATTAGTAGTTGGAAAAAAATTTTAGAACTATATAATTCTATCTTTTTATTTCTCATTTGAAGAGAATGAAATACTAGAGAGTGAATAATTTATACTAAGCCATTGCTTCTTAGAGTTTGAGAATCTCTATTACTGCTACTGATGAGGATAATAAATAATGAGAGCAAAGTATGTGTAGATACTGTTTTATGGTTTACAAATTGCTTTGACATTCATTATATCTAATTGACCCTCTAAATATTCCTGAAGATATGCAAGATGGGTTTCTTAATTCTTATTTTGGAAGATAGGTTCCCCTTAGATAACTTCCTGGGTCGTAAAGCTAGTTCTTGGCTAAGCTAACATTAGAATTCAAATCTCTGAGTTTAGGCTCCTAATCTGAAAAATTTTTCATGATACATTAAATCCTCATTCATTTCAGATCTCTGTGTTTTCAGGTACATTTGTAGTATTCATAGGGCTCTAGAATTGGACAGGATGTTAACAATCCTCTTCTCTGAAGCCCACAGAGACTAGATGACTTACCCATCAGAGCATAGCTCTAATGGTGGCACAGCTGAGACTGTGTTTGTTTCTGCTTAGAGTACTCCTTCTACTAGGTCATGCTGGAAACTCCCTTTTAAATTCTGTTTATGCAAGGGGAAGCAGAGGGAGCATCAGTATTAGGCAGGTCTGGTTTGGATTCCAAGCTATGGGACTTTACTTCAAGAAATTCAATAAAGAGAAGAGATAGGAGGGTCAGGGCTTTGTGAAATTTGGGGACCTTTAGGGCCTGTGACTACTTGTAGGCTTTGGATATTAGTTTGTGAGTTATTCTTTTTTGTTTTTATCTGTGGACCTTTTTGACCTATGGCTATTATTAGAAAAATAATACTCTGATTATTCTTCAGACTAAATTTTCTTATGTTTAAAACCTGACTCACTAAAGCTAAAGGGGCCTGAGTCTGGAATGTGGAGAGGGTGTCTGGTCTTTGCAGAGGGGAGAGAGCAAGATGCCTTTTGCACAGTTTATTAGCACAAGAAAGGAAGCAGAAATTCAAGGCAGTTGTGCAAAACAAGAATAAAGGTGGTAAACATAGCTGCAGCCATCCTTATGCTCTATTCACTGGAAACCTCCAAGTAGAGACAGAGGAAAGTGAGGAATCCCAACAATAGTTTATCATTTGCTCAGCATGGTGAAGAAATCAGTCGCAGATGTTTATTGAATTCACCAAACAAAATGAGCCTCTCTCAGACACACGCAAGGTAATTGCAAATGTATCCAGAATGTGTCCCAATGGTGCAACCATAAAAACCGTATAGCTGGAACTCTCACGCGAGTGCATATTCAAATGTCCCTTTATCAAACTCTTCAACTTCATCTTCCCATGTAGAGGAAGGCATGCTGCTATATGGGTCTAGCAGGATTTTGAAGCATCTGATAATAAGAAGTCCCAAGAAGATACACAAAATCCCAACAAAAGCAAAGCCAGTTTTTTGCTCCAGAGTCAATGAGAAAGCTGATACTTCGTTGACACTCATCTTAGCTGAAGAGTTGCCACAGTAGGTACTACTCATTATTCACTGGCACATGGTTGTGGCTCTTCACAATTCCATCTGGAATCAACTCTTGGCCTAGGTACAAAATTGGACTCAGTTTAGTTTTATCCTTGTATGGTATTGGGTAGGTTGTTGCTTAATAAAATCGGACATTTTGCAAACCTTCTTGACTGAACTCACTGAATGTTTGAAAACATTGATCAGAATCAAATTAGCACTGGAGATGCTACTTTTAAATGTTGTCATTGGAGAATTACCTTTGTGGACCCTAAGACTGTCCCTATATACTCTAAATAAATCAAGTGCGAGTGTGGATATTGAAATTATCAGCCCTAAAATATTTTGATTCATTGCTAGACAGTTAGATATCTGCTTCTCTGATCTAGATTGTCATCTAATTTTCACCTCATATTTGCACGTGTAGGTAATATAAATAATCATAGCATGTAAGCTGCTCAAGCTGTTTAAAGTCCAAACTTCAAGGTCTATTTCCAGTGCCATTTTGACTGATATAGATTCTTATCCTTTTAAACAGACATAATGACTTCTCTATTTTTTACCCCCTTAGGTTTTATGTGTGTGTACTTACATTTTTTTTTCTTCACTAACACTGGATATACTAAGTGTCAATTTCTTAAAGACAGGAATTATGTTTTAAAAATTACATTAATGCAGGCAGTGCCCAACAGAGCAGCTTGCAAGTAATAAGCAGCAGTGGCTATGGCCATTAGCCACCTCCCCACCATCTCCATTAGTTTTCAGAACACCCTAAGTAGACATAAAATCCAAGTTGAACAACATGCTTTCTCTGCAAATTCAACTTCAAGACAAGCTCCCCAGTCCCCCTCCCAACAAGATTTCCTCTCCAAAGTCCCTACTGTGCTGAGATTCTAAAACTAGCACTACAGTGTCAGAAAGTATATGTTGAACTGAAACACAATAGGCTTTTTTCCCCCCATTTGATGTCTTAAGTTAGTTAAATGAATTACAAATAAAGATAAAAATTAATTAATCAAATAAATTACTGATGTACAGTCACCCTTTAGAGAGGACTGTCACCAAATAGCTTTTCATCTAATAACTGTGAATGATAGACAGTTGGTATTTTCTTTTTTATTGTTGCTTTTTCTGATAATTTTTGGACCTAATTTTCAGAAAACAACAAGACAGTATAAAGGATGGAGGTAAGGAATGGAGAAAGAGAGTAATAAAATAGGCCTTGTAGCTTTCAAAATTATTCTGCAAGTAACACACCAATTAATATCAATCAATATTTTGTTTTATAATGATTTGGATTACAAAAAAGCTCTGTCTTCAAACCTTAAGTGGCAGAAATATTCAATAATTATGACTCACGTTCATTGTTTGATTTTTTTTTGTTCAGTAAAGGGAAAAACTATTGTTCAAACCCCTGTTGAGTTTCTTTCCGCTAAATCATTTTTTGTCCTAATCAATATAGTATAGTGAAACGACTTTATTTTTTTAAATATAGGGACATTTATTGGCTGAGAATGATCTTCCTGAAGGTTGAGCTCTTGTTGTACTATTTGTCCTGTAAAAAGCATAGAAGACTGGATTGAATCTTTAATGACTCTGAGACTTAACTGGAACTTTTTTTGCTGTCTAAATGTCTAATTTTCTTGCTTTTGTCAATTAAAAGTCATTTGTTAAGATCCATACACTTGCTGGTTCATTTGTTTAATGGATGGAGAAATTGAACAGCAGGATGTTTCTGTATGGAGATGTTGGACCAAGGAGATGATTCAGCTAACTCACTTGTTCATTTATTTTTTACTAGAGCACAACCTTGCTGGGCTGCAGCATGTGGATATTTTAGGGGATATGTGGGTAAGAGGAGGCAATAAACATGGGTTTATTGATGGACACTGTGGTTTCCCAACAGATTTTCTTCAACGAGGGACTTGTTGCCCAGCAGCAAAGAATGTTACCAGCAGTCTTCAGCTTCAGCCTCTTTCACTGATTGCTTCGGTTGCAGAGAGCTCCTTCATCCAAAGTCATGGCACTTCCCAAGGAAGACTATACTCAATGATTGATTATATAATAGGATAAAGCCATGGCCATCTTGACTCAAAGGAGGGCAGCTCTGAAAACCTATTTTAGCTTCAGAGTTCTATATGGGCTCAGTAGAGCCTGTCACTGGGTCCATAGCACACCTCAACTTCTGCCCATTCCTGTTTAATTTCCCACTCTTCCATGGGTGTTGAGCCCAAGGACAATCCTCAATACAAATTCAGCAAACTAACCTCTGTCTCAGAGTCTGGTTCTAGAGAGTCTAACTTTTAACAATTGACATCACAAAAGTTAAAGCACTTGGGCAGTTTTAATGATCTGTTTATTTTTCAACTAGTTCCTTTTTTTATCATCTAGCGGTAGCCTAAACTGACTAAAGTTATGATGTTAGTTAAATGTATTCAGGTGTTTTGAAAATGCATAATGTAGACCCAGACACAGTATCATAGCTAGTCATTGGAGTAGTTAAGTCTGTTGATGCTTACCCAGTGATTCATTTACTACATTCTTATTTTTCTTAAAACCTACTAACCAACCAAACGAACCAACGAAAAGAGGCAATTTTTAGAGGCAGCAATAAAACATTCTTCTCATTTGTAACAATCAATTTAAAACAAGGCATCTTCCTACTTAAGACATACAAAATCCTTTGTACTTTAGAATATATGTCCATCATACACCAAATAATACTTTGTTCTTAGAGCCTTAGATGATATGTAAATAAAAGAGTATTTATCATTTTAAATGGAAAATAATTACTTCTCACATAATGATCACAGTTCCCAGCACACTATAGGTATTCAATAAATACTTTAATTGAATTAAACTAAATATATTGTAGAATATACTTTTTGAGGAATGAAGTCCTTCAAATAAAGTTTTGTACAAGACTCTAGGTTTTAAATGTCCAGAAAGCATGAAAATACATTTAGTTAAAATGAAAAAGAAAACTTTGATTTCAAAAACTGGCTTTGAAAATAAGTATAAAAACTCAGTAGCTCAGAGTTCAGTGTTTTTGTTCTTTTCTATCAAATTTACTTAGCATTCTCAGACTCACATCATTTTTAGTATTCAAAGGTAGAGAAAATAGATGTTTCCTAACAACCTTGGGAGTTTCCTTTTGTTTTCTAAGGAAAGATATATAGCCAACATATATTTTGGCATTACTTTGTGCTGGGAAGTACAGGGTTAAATTTTGTATTCAACTATAGTGACATTGGTTAGCTTAAGATTTCTGGTATAATTACTCCCTCTTCTTCCGTCCCTGCCCTCTACATTACTTGGCTGTTACCCTTAACTAAGAAGGTATTGTAAGATACTTCAAAGGCTTTTGGAATCATGTAAGGGCATAAAGAATGAGTAGATATGCAGAGTCACTGTTAATAAATAAACAAAGTCACCATTTTTATACTACGTTGGAGGAATAGATAAATGGCTATTTCATGGCTTTAAACATAATTTATAAGCGCTCTGTGTCTCTATTATTGGTACAAATACAGGAGCAAACGCAGTAAAATCAGGGAAAATGCTGAGAAGTGACCCAAAACTTTCAGAATGCTGTTAAGAAATCTAAAGAGCTAGATGAACTTGAGGTAACACATAATATTTTCATGTATTCATTAAAACAAATATATATTGAGTATCTCTTAGATGTCAATACTGCTTTTGGTACTGGAGTACAGTGGTGAACTAGATAACAATGTGCACCTGCCAAACTTATGGTTACATCCCAGTGGTGAAGACAGACACAATTATTTAAAAATATCTGTCTCTATATAACCGTATCTATATATTACGGCAGTAATAGTCATAGTCATAAAGGCCATGAAAGAAAGCAAAGCAAGTTAAGAGGAAAGGGAATGATGGTGGATAAGCAACATTCCTTTAGTTAAAGAGGTCAGCAAAGGCTTCCTTAGGGAGGCAGTATTTGCCCTGAATGATGTCTAGAAGAGAACCATGAAAATATTTGGAGGAATAGATTTGAACTTTGTGGAAACAGCCTTTACAAAGGCTTTGAGGTGGAAGGATTTCATATACAGTATGCTCATATCAAGAGATAGACCAATATAGGATTAAGCCCTTTATTTGTACAAGACGGTTTAATGTTATCAAATAGCAAAAAAAAAAAAAAAAAAAAAAAATCATCTACTTAATCTACTTCTGTCTTTTTAACCAATGTAGAATGAGCTTTAGAAATGACAAAAAAAATCAAATGATGTAAGGGGACAAACACTTTAGTAGAATAATGTGTAGCCACACTAAATGAGTTAACACTCTCATGAACAGATAGTTTATAACTTGGAGATGTACTTTCAAGACGTTTGAGAAATTACAGACCGTGAAAGAGCTGCCAGAGGGAAGGACATGGACAAATGTCTCAATTTCCAAGAGGAGTAAGGGGGAATTGTAAAAATTATGTATTGGTAACTTGGAATTGATCTTTGTTGCAAACCCATAATTAATTATTTAACTAGTAATTTGTCAATATTTCAGAAGTCATTACAAGTTAACATGAGTTTAATAGGCAGTGCCAATTCACTTCCTTTTTGAATGTTTACTACTAATATGGTGAATCAGGGAAATAGCATGGACAAGGTTTAGTTATTTTGGCAATGCATTTAACAGCCTCCCATGATATCTTTGTGGGGAAGACATGAGATATGCCTGGATAATAATATTTTTATGTAGATTCATAGCTCTGAAATACCCTAATAAATATTGGGTTCTGTGATCATGGAGATGGGTCTCCAGTGTGGTATTACAAAGGTTTAACTTTATCTACACATACTTTTCAGTGTTTTTTAAGAATGACTAAGTTGAAGATATTGAAGTGAAGCTTAATAAATTTGACAAAGCTTGGCTGAAATATGATGCACATTGAATAAAGGCTCAAAACAATGCTGATGCCTAGAATTTTGGGTTGAAACTACGGCATAAAATTTAATAGAAACACTTCTAAAGCCCAACGTTTAAGTGGGAGGGAAGAAGATGCACCAACCCCAAACAGGGGAGACAATGACCTGGCAGTTCATGTAAAATAAATCTGTAAGCTGCCCTTAATCAAGTTAGTATGAGCCAAAGACATGAGGTCGTGGCTTACAAAAGCAAATGTCTTAAAACTGAATGGGGGTGCAAATGATAGAAAGTAATAACATTATTATAATTGCATCAGTCAGACCACATATAAAGTAAGACTGCATATATTCACTATACTTTCATTGAAAAATATTTATAGGGTTGCTACTATGCTCTAGTAGACATGGACCCCTCTATTCAAAAAGACTCCAGCTAGTAAGAGAGAAGAGCCATGTATACACAAGGAAAAAAACAGCAATGCAGGCTTTTACAAAAGCAATAAAAAAGAGGAGGAAACAAACTTGTATTTAAAATCTACTGTGTATCAAAATACTGCTTTACATACATTATTTTATTTAATTCCCACAATGCCCACATTGTGTTGATATTATTGTCTTCAACATCTTGGTGAAAAAAAAGAAGATCCAAAAAGGATAAACAAGTTTAGATGGAATCAAGATTTTACCCACTGAGGGATCAGGAAAGTTTTTTCGCAAGAGATTGTATTTGAACTGAGTCTTGAGAGACAGAACAATTCAGACCTGAAAAGAAGAAAAGAGCATGACAATAAATATGAAGACAGAAATGTACTGGATTTATTCAGAGCACAGTGAGCAATTTGGTATAGGCTAGAGGGAGTATAGGAAACCAAGCATTGGAAAGGTAGGTTTGAATATTTTGACTGCCAGGCTGAGTTTGAAATTTATTTGCTTAAAGGCTGAGTGGCTTGATGATGAGACTGAAATAGACATAATTTTGAAAGACAAAGCATCATGGGAAAGAAATGGTTCAGGTGAGAAGCAATGAGGGTCTACACTAGGGATTAGATGTGTACAAGATGGTAGAGGTTGGAAAGATATTTGGAAAAATAGGAGGGGTAGGATTTAGAAAGTAGTGGGCCCATGGAGAGGGAAGCATCAAACACGATTCCTCGCTATTAAGTTTGAGCAAGTATAAATATAGTGTTTTTATTGATCAAAACAAAGAAAATAAGAGCAAAATATAGAATTAGAAAGTAAATGATGAGTTTACTTCGGAACTTGGTGAATTTGCGGTACTCGTGTGATGCATAGTAAGCACTCAATTGACAGCTTTCAATACATTAATCTAGATCATTTTGTCTAGCATTAAATTTTTGATGGATAGAATATTTTAAGGTATTGTTGTTAAATAATGTTTGTGTAGAAGACTGTATCCAGGATGGAGAGAGCCCAGTATATGGAAGTATTTGCAGATCAAACCTTAAAGAAAATAATTGTTGAGTTTTGCCTAGGAAAGGGAAGACCAAAGATGACAATAGGTAGATTCAAATATTTGAAGTATTATCTTGTAGAAAGCCAGATGGGCTTGTTCTAGATTGATCCATAGAGCAATTTTATTGTAATTCCATTAAAGTCTATTTTCTGTTACCAGAAATGATTAAAGATGGACGAAGCCTAGCAAGGAGCTTCAAGGAATGCCTCTCCTACAAGGAGAATCTTCTAGTGGAGTTATATAAGAAGGATCATGAGTAAATCTGCAGCAGAAAGTTTACCACAATAAAGGAGGCCAGGCTTTCTAGAAGGAGGCATTAGTAAATAGTGTCAAATTCTGCAGTGGTGATGAAAACTAAGCACTGAAAACAGAGTCTTATGGTTGGCATTCAGAATTACTTCATCATTATAAAAATTTAGTTGAGGGTTGAGGAGGGACACTAAATTGAATGAGAGTTAGGAGTGAGGGTAATGAGAAAACAGAGTCAGATGGTAAATAAACTTGACAGAAAATAAGTTTTACTTAGTCAAAAATTAAAGGTACAGAAGGTTAAATCATAAGACGAATCACTTTCTATAATGAAGACATGACTGCATATTCAGTTTTTAAAGAAAGCACCACATAAATTTACCTGGGTTCAAAGAATTGCAAAAATTTCCATTTTTAACAAAACATGGGTTGAGAAAGAACAAATGTTTTATTAATATATTAAAAGGGAAAACAGGCTTTTATATTTACCATAAAAGTCTATACTAAAGATGAAAACAAAATGCAGGTCAAGGAGAGCAACTGAAGTAATATTCAAAGGCTGATTAAAAACTCTGGCCGTTGCTTCAGGCCATGACTACACAAGCAAATAGAAGTAAAAAGTTAAGTAATTGCCCAACAATATGTTCAGCAAATAGATGGTTTTGGTAATTTAAACTATATATGTAGCAATTGAAATACCAGTATTTCTGGCCTAAATTTTTCAAATGATCGCCGAAACTTTCCATTTTACTTGCTCTGTGAAATGAACAACTTGTCTCATTTCAATACCAAATCTAAAGTTTTTGAGAATATACTGCTAAGTGTGCCAAGTCTTCTGCTTTTCTGTTGATATAGAGCACAGTATGATATAAAAATATTGTTAACTACAACATATCGTTAAAAGTAAAAGTCTCCAGTTACAAAACTGATTTCTTCGCAATTACTAAGGTATTCAAAATACTCAACAGTTATAGATAAAATATGCATTTTCACTCTTTCTAATTGCTGGAAGAGCTCTTCACGACAGACTCTGTAATACCTAGCCCTGGAGAAGCATCATCTTAATATCCTGTTTGCTGGGAAATAGAAAATGAAAGAAATCTGAGAAAATTTAGATGATGTTCCAAAACCACAAATTAAAAAATCCATATAAAAATAGTTAAGAAAAAAAATAAATTTTCAAAAATAAGTAGAATGTAAAATTGGGTAATGGTAAAAATTATTTGTAGTATATTACACCACAAAAAATGGGTAAAATCAACAATGCACAATTTAAATATCAGGATCAATATGAAGAATGATTAAAATATTTAAGTATCTTTTAGTGCTACTGATGCAAATAATAAAATACTGTCTTAAGCCATATTCACTGGAATAAATGATTAGGTACTTTGGCAATGAGTAACTTGGTTGAAAGTACATTTCCTTCATGACAATTGTCAGGCACTAAGATTTCTAAGTACTGATGAGTCATAAGATTGGGCCAAGGGTATTCCTGTAGATATCAAATAGCCCAAATCTCATGAAGTTGCTTTGTAGTTAGCATCCAGTAAGTAAAAAACAAAGTCTTCCGGTGATCAGTACTTACAAATCATACCCTTGTAAGTAGTCAAGCATAGTATTTTTATACCTGAAATGCAGCCTTTCATATTCATGAATATTGTTAGTGATGTTTATTTCTTCTGTGACATAACCTTACTAGAGATATAAAAATACACCTTTCAGATAAAATCATTTAATCATCATGCAATAATGTACAATTACAGAACCCAATGTTAAAAATGTGTACCCATTACAGAAAGAACCCCCTGTGTTTAATTTTAATCAACAGGTTTTTCCTCTTATTTATGTATCTAGTAATGGTATTCCAAATAGTAAGCCTGAAATAGTAACTATTAGAGTGGAATATGATATTCTAGGTGGAAAGTATTTTAGTACTGGCCATTAGATACAATAATCTCTACTGCTAATGATGACATTCATAATTTCATAAAATAAGACATATAGGAAAACACAGCTTAAAAAATAATGAACCCTTCCACACGTATACACATTCCACACAAAATATAAATGTTATTATATCCCAGTAAAAGAAAGAAAAAAAGCATTATTGAAGCCACATCTGCACAGAGGTAGTTAATCATTAAGAATCAAATGTGTTGGAATCAAAGGAAAACCTTAAATTACAAACCCAGATGTCTTCATCATGGTGAAATGCATAAACTTCAGGGCTTTCCAGAGATCCCAAATCTTAGGATCTGCCAGAATCCATCCCCAAACCCTCAGATTTCAACCTTAAGAGAATTTCTCTCTCAAGAGAATCTTTGAATGGCTCAAGGACTCTGACACTTAATCCTTCCAAAGCACTGGGAAACCTGGTCTGAAAATTCTCCAAATGTCTCATTAAAAAAATCTAGACCATCATCATCATTCTGCGTTGTTTGTCTCCAGGTCTCTTTCTACGTACTAAGCCGAAGAAGCATGGAAACTTCCTACAAAACATTATGGGAGAAGCATCAGCAATCTGCACGTACACAACACTTTCCCCCCCTTGGCAGCCGCATCAGCAGTGGCACTAGCATTAGGGCTGCTGTTTCCCCTTCAGAACGTGAACTTATCAGACCTGCTGGCTCCCCCACCCACCACCCCACCACTCGCTGTTTTGCTTTAGAAATGCAAGAGAATGAGGGCATGCTGCTCATCTGGACCTGCATTTGGAACGCTGTCAGTTAATGCGGAGGGAAGGGGGAGAAAGTTACTTCGCAGGCAGCGATGTCTCACCTTCCATGCTTGTTGCCATGGAGATGAAGTCCAGCCAGTAGACTTAAGTGTTGGCACGTTTATCTGTGTTCGCTGATCGGTTCAGTAACAATGTAGAAGGCGTGTTCTGCAACCTGCGTGGAGTCACAGGACCCCGGCTAGCGCTTTCCTGGCCTAGGAGTGTAAATGTCTGTGTCTGTCGGTGAGACAGAGGACGTGGGCGTCCGCCGAAGTACGTGTGCGCGCGCGCGTGTGTTTGCAGGAAAACGTGCATGGATTTCCTCTGTGTGGCAGTGTGTAAATATTTGCGCTCGCGTGTGTCCCTGACAGCGTCTGTGTGTGTATGTGAGGCTGAAAAGAGGTGGGAGATGAGGAGGGGAAGGGAATCGGCTCCAGCAGCAACAGGCTTTGTCTATTCCTGCTAAAAGAAAGAGAAAGAGAGGAAGAAAAAAAAAAATAGACGCTCATTTTTCTCTCATGACACATCCTGAAGGTTAGCAATTAGATTTCATCACTATCTTTGTTTACTAAGGCAGTGGGGTTTAATTAATTCACTGCTGAAATCCTTGTTTTGCTCTCTTAGCTGCATTCCTAGCTGTGCCGCGGGCATTTTCCTGTGCTTTGGTGACAGCCGTTTCAGTCGAACAGTAGGCGCTACATTCTTACATGTTTCTTCTTATCTGGCAAGGAAAATTCAGGAGTGAAAGGTGTATTGGTTTAACTGGAGACTGAATGTGTCGTTTGGAGCTCTTTTTTCTTTACTCTTTCCCTTCCCTCTTCCACCCAAACACAACTGAATCCCCCTCGGTTCCCAGGAGAAGGCGCCTAGGCGCTGTCCGTAGTGCTGAAATGGTTCGTGGTGAGACCTGGCTCCCAAATACGAGCTAGAAGACCACAAAATAGCAGCCAGGAAACGCTCTGATAAAGCTCTAGATAGCTGCCAGTTAACGTTTTCTAAACAGTGTTGAATATGTAGATTCTAAACCTAACCGACATGAAAGCAAGGCAAAGCAAAGCAAAGCAAAGCAAAGCAAAGCAAAGCAAAGCAAAACAAAACAACAGAAACCTTGCTCTTTATCCTTATTTTAGGGGTCTGGTCGTTTCAACAAACTCAGTTATAGGATTCCAAATTCTATTTATGTTTTGCTATTATATCCAGAACCTACAAGTTGCAAGTACTTGTAGATTCCCTACAACCTTAATTATTCACCTTATAACTACTGGACTGTGAGTGGTTGGGGGAAAGGTAGATACAGAATTGGGACATCATCTAAAGAAAATAAGTTGAAAACAGGTAATAAGCGTAACTACGTTCAGTAACAAAGTGAAGGCAAACTTTATGATTATATTATTTAGAGGATTTACTGATTTGGGAAATATAATGGTCTTACAAAAAATGGGCAATGTATAACTGAGAGTTCATATAAGACCACATTTTTTAAAAGTTGTTTTTGATTTGTAACTATTAAAATGTCCTAAAATGTAGGAGCACTAACTGCCCCCTATGGAAGAGTGAAAGACGTATCTTCTCCTAGGGACATTTCCATGGCCATGGTTTTATTGACTCTTTTTAAGCTTGCCAAGGGCCATATTCTTTATTAGTGCTCTGTGCTGGAACAGTGCTTCTTGAAATATAACATGCACATGAATCTCCAATGATCTTGCTAAAATGCAGATTCTGATTTAGTAGGTGTGGGTTTGGGTCTCAGATTGTGCTTTTCTGACAATTTCCTAGGTGATGCCAGATATTACTAGTTTTGGGACCAATTAAAGTAGCAAGATGCAGCTGGGAGTGGTGGCTCATGCCTGTAATCCCAGCACTTTGGGAGGCTGAGGAGAGAGAATCACCTGAAGTCAGGAGTTCGAAACCAGCCCAGCCAACATGGCGAAACCTTGTCTCTACTAAAAATACAAAAATTAGCTGGGCATGGTGGCGGGCACCTGTAATCCCAGCTACTCAGGAGACTGAGGCAGGATAATCGCTTCAACCGGAAGGCAGAGACAGCAGTGAGCGGTGATTGATTGTGCTACTGCACTCCAGCTTGGGGTACAGAGCGAGACACTGTCTCAAGAATAAATAAATAAATAGAAATAAATAAAGTGGCAACATGCTAGAGATATTGTATTCTGGCAATGCAGTCACTCATAGAGTGTGGGAAAGGAGATCATTTTATTCCATCTATTATCCTATGTATGTTTCCAAACTGTTACAAAAATAATTTATTCAAAATTAATTCAGAGGTTAATCATGTAAACATTTTGTCTGTACAGTATTAACAATTTTTATGAATTTGATTCATTTGATTTTGATTTTGACATTGTCTGGTTGGTAGTTGACTCTGTATTTCCATACTATGATTACAATCATTCATTCTCTTTGCAGGCCCAGCTCAAGGGAGCAGAACTAAGTTACATGATTCTGCTGTGGATATATGAGCTCCACTCCAATAATTTATTATCATGGTTGGAGACTTTGACTTTTTATTTTATAACTTTAAATATGGCTCCATGTTGAATGCCCACAAAGCTGATTTTTAAAATCTGGATATTACAGATTTAATTATCATTTAGTTTAGAAGGTAGAATATGGCTCTTGTTTCATAGATCATTTATGTGAATGTTGATCTGTCATGTTATTGACACACATGCTTACATTTTGAAGGTTGCTAGTGTTTCCCATTAATGCTTCTGAATTGATGCCAAAGGAAAGCTTTGACTATAAATTAGGTTCCCTGGTATTAGTTGGTGCATGACCCTGACCTTTTTCAAGCTATATGAAAGGTAACAATGCCCTCAAAAGTGTGCAAAATGGCTTATTCAGGAAAGCATAATGGATTAAAAATCCATTAGGCTCCACTTTCTTTACTAGATGCTGAAATACAAAGATAAATGAGATTTGGTCTCTGCCCTTGAGGAGATACATGGCAAAATAATATGGCAAGTTCTACAAAGTTCTATACAAACACAGATTAATATGCTATTCATATTTTGTTATCTATTGCCAAAGAAGGGATGAAGAATTGCAAAAAGGTAAAACACAGAATATTTGTATTTCAGATTCTTGCCAATATCTGCTGCCCAACATTTACAAACAAATTGCTGAAAGACATGAAATATATGAATGCCTTTCTAAAGCACACGTGGATAATCTGTATTTCTGGAGCGTCTATGATTTATTTTCAGAGCAATTCAAGTTATTAGAAAGGTATATATGTGGGTGGCATTGTTTAGAAGTTCCCCAAACAGAAATTGCCTTTACTATGCTTTGACATTATGCTCTCAGTATATACACAGTAATTCTATGTGAAACAGCTCCCAGCTCACACAACCTGCTCTAGGTCTACTACAGGGCTGTTATTAAAGTCTTGGTCAATATGTAAGTTACTGTTTCTTATATAAAGATGCCTAAGGAGTTTAGATTTCAGAGACATAGCCCTCAAAGCATTTCTTTCAAAACCAGTTTCATGAATTAAAACTTTCATACCCATCCTCCTCACTTAAATCAACCTAGGTAAAGTGGTGTGTTTTGTTCATATATACAATGAAAATCATGTAATTAATTAAAATTAGCATTTATTTTAGTTACTAGGGATGTCAGAGTCAAATTAAGAGCTGAAAATGAATAGCTGTATAGGATCTTAAGGCTTTTATATCTGTTCTTTTTCATTCTAAACTACTGCAATTTGGTTTCTCAGGTAATGATATATTATTTTCTTTTAATTATCTGTTTTAATGTGTGACCTCATGTAAATTCCTCATAAAATCAGAAGTGGAGTAAATAAAAAAATAAGTAAATTTCTCTGCTTTTTGGTCAAAATATGTTGACTATTGGGTGAGTGTATATGGTTGTTTTATAAATTTATTAATAGGATAGTAAAATACAGAAAAATGTATCATCTAATTAGCTATGCAGATACAAATCTAAATTATAATGATGAAATATTAAAATGTCAACATGACAGAAGAAATTTTCAGTTTATATAATTACACATCAGCTTAATTTCAGACCGCTTTGTTATCCTGTTTCTCTTTTTATACTCTAAATAGTGTCCCTTATATGACTAAGGCTTTCTGTTATCTCAGAGACTGGAAGTGTTAATTGTCCACCTTGTTAGAAGACATGGTAACTATAGGAATTTAGAAAGCATGACAGCCCCACTCTAATGAACACATTCTACAATGAGGTTGTCACAAAGAAACCAAAAACAAGAATTTCCTCTAACAATTGAGCTCAGGATTCTTTTCAGCGGAAAATTTAGCTTGCATAAATTCTTGTCATCCTTGCTCTAGTTGACTTCTTGCTCTCAACTTATTAGGCTGATGTTACTTTGAACTTTTGAGGAAAATCTACATCTTGTTTGGCTGAGATTTGATTGCTATTCCTGAACTAAAATATTTTAATGTAGCTGTGCTTTTTGATTTGAATATTGCTATTAATTCAAACATTGGATAGCATATCTTTCAAATGTGAAATTTAAAAAAATGTATTAAAGACAACTATAGATTAGTTTTGGTTTAACTATTTTTTAAGATTGATCCAATGCTTTTTTTTTTGGCTTTAGATGATGTTAGGTAACTAGCTATATTCAAAACGCAGCTCTTAATTTTTCAAACAATGAATTCCTATGTATTTGAGTGTCATTTTTATTGACCCATACCTTTTTTTGTCTACATACACAGTTTTAATCATTTCTCTGGGGGGAGGAATAAGAATGATTTTGAAATTTCACTAAGAAAGGTAGGCCCTCTTCCTAAACAAGCATATATACAGATGTTTTGCTCACAGCCCAGGTATTCATGGATCTCTGTAAGTTCATTTCTATAATCCCAAGGTAATCTAAACAGCCTACTAAAAAATCTGCTGTAAATGAATGGCACATGATCTAATTCCCTGTCTTACAACTAAGTATTGAATATTTTAAACTCCTACACTTTTTAAAGCCACCCCATTAGTTTTCTATTTTTTTTCCCTTGGAGATCATCCTTTAGGTCATTTTTACCATTTGATATCTCAAAAGTAAGCCAAGGCTGAAGTGCTGAAATAAGATTAGAGAGTATAGTAATAGGATAATTAGATTTGATTAGAAAATGACTGTGTGGGATTTTGTCAACAGTGAAGAAATTATCTAAGTACATGGACTCCTAAGTGAATTGAAACATGATGACACTTTAGTGTAGTTAATGATCTAATGGTGGTCTGGTTGATGAGTTCCACTGAAAATAAGATGTTATGTTTTCTGGTAAACTTTTCTGCAAAGAAAAATGTACTAAATGTTTCAGTTCAGAGCGATCTATTTAAATGAAGTTTCATTTAGTTGGTTTTAGTTTTACTGCTCAAATGCCTTCAATTGTTTCATTTAAAGTGTACTTTAAGCCCTCTACTATATTTACTGTTGAATTTAATGACTATGAGAGGGTACCTTGGGCACAATCTCCACAAATGTGTGAGCCGTAACTACAGTATAATATATAGAGGTTAGCTTAAGTTATTTTGCTCTGCTAAAGAAACAGAGAAACAAGAGTAGTTTTCTTTTCTATCTTAATGTATGCTTCTGTAATAGGACTCCTTTAAAAAATAATTGGCAAATAGGAATGTCAATGGAATGTGGAAATCAGTTGTTTTATACCTGATTTTCTCCAATACATTAATGTTTTGACTACCAAGTAAAGGCAGTTGCAGTCTAAGTCCACTAACACAGCTGAAGGCAGTAAGCTGTGGAGTAAAGTAGTCCTATATACAACACTCATTGGCTCCTCCTTTTCCTCTTGGCTTAATTTGACCACATGTTCTGTCTTGAAAATCCATGTTGCACAATTCTTCCTGATCTTTGTACATTTGTCCTTGTTTTCATAACTCAACCTTTCCTTATATTTATCCTATCATTCTTTCTTAACAAAGAAGTTCTAAATATATTGAAATATATATCATAACTTTCATTTGTAACAGTGTAAGCATTTTCTTAGCTTTGTAAATGTTTTTGCAGTGCTCTGGTTGTGATGTTATGTGAGTTTTACACTTTTTTCTCCAATGTAATTTTTTCCCTAAATCTTTCCAGTTATTTTTGCTATTAAATAGACTTAATTTTTTTTAGAGCAGTTTCAGGATTACAGAAAAGTCAGAAAGTACAGAAAGTTCCCAAATCTCCCATCCCTTTTCCCACAGTTTCACTTGTTATTAACATCTTACATAAGTGTTGTACATTTGTTAACAGTTGATAAAACAATTTTGTTACATTATTATTAAGTACACAGTTTACACTAGAGTTCATTTATTTTGTTGTCAGGTCTATGAGTTTTGAAGGGTGTATAATGTCATATATTCACCATTATATTTTCATGCAGAATAGTTTCACATCCCTAAATATCCCCTGTTTATTTTTTCCTCTTCCCCTGACAAGCCCCTGGAATCCATTGATCTGAAAACTGTCTCCGTAGTTTTCTCTTTTCAAGAATGTATGCATAGAGTCATACAGAATGTACCTATAGAGTCCATCTGTTGGCCTTTGAAACTGGCTTCTTTCCTTTAACAACATGCATGTAAAATTCCTTCATGACTTTTCATGGCTTGATAGCTCATTTTCTTAATCACTGAATAATATTCAATTGCATGGATCTGCCACAATTTATCTATTCACCTATTAAAAGATGTCTTGGTTGCTTCCAATTTTTGGCAATTATGAATAAAGATATTATAAACATT
Organism: Sapajus apella; assembly: GCF_009761245.1. NCBI lineage: Eukaryota > Metazoa > Chordata > Mammalia > Primates > Cebidae > Sapajus > Sapajus apella. Next base: position 17,080,976 of record NW_022436977.1, read on the forward strand.
TGTGTGCAGGCTTTTGTGTGGACATACATTTGCAACTCGTTTTGGCAAATAACTAAGAGCACGATTGTTGGATTCTATGGTAAGACTATATTTAGCTGTGTAAGAAATTGCCATACTGTCTTCCAAAGTGGCTGCTCCATTTTGTATTTCCCGCAGTAATGAATGAGAGCTCCTGTTGCTCCACATCCTCTTCAACATTTAGTGTTGTCAGTGTTTTGGATTTTAGCCATTCCAATAATATGCAGTGGTTTCTCATTATTGTTTGAATTTTCAACTCCCAGTGACATCTGATGTTAATGGTAATTTCATATACTTATTTTCTATTTGTATATCTTCTTTGTATATATCTGTTCAGATTTTTCCACTCTTTAATTGGGTTATTTGTGCTCTTATTGTTGAATTTTATGAGTTCTTTATGTATTTGAGATCTAAGTTCTTCATTAGATATATGTTTTGCAAAGATTTTATCCCAGTCTGTGGCTTAGCTTTCCATTTTCTTAAGTCACCAATTATTTTTAGTGCATGATTTTGTAGAATATGAGTTATTTTTCTTTTTCAGGAATCTGTGGATTGTTAAAGAATGAACACTTGTATTATGTGGTATCACATTTCTAAAACTAGTCTAGCCAAATAAAAGCCACATCTCTCATATTTTAAGCAAAGCTAAACTTTATGAATGTTTGTCTGGTGAGATACGAAGCCACTTTAGGCAACTATAGGAGACAATCAGAAAGACCTAAGAAGGGGCCTTCTTTTTCTATACTACCTGAAAGTCAGTATAAAATAAGTTGAAGTTACTGACTGTTTTAAAGAGTATTTAAAAATATGAAGACTTTTAAGGAGAAAATATAAGCCTAATGTTTTGAGGACTGATTAATTGTAATAATTTTTACATAATATTCTATGTCTACAGTAGCTCTTATGTGACTGTCCCCAATAGCTTGGATAGTGCTCAAAGCAAAAGCACTTGGGAAGAATAAGGCTTGGTTTTTCAGAAATGTTGTTGATACTGGTTTCCAGGAATATTCAGAGTCCTGATGCAGAAATCTGTTTTGAAGTACATGGACATTTATGCAAGCCTACATTTGCTCTGTGATGTTGGGACTGTCAGAACATCTAGCCTGACAGTGCTACCATGCAGTCTCTTTAGTAACCTGAAGGATATTGCAAGGAACTCACAATTGAGATTTGTTAATAGAGTCAAGAGAATAAGATAAGTCACAAGTATTTTACGTAATTTATCTTATTTAGAAGTTCAGGCACTTTTTAAATCCAACAGACACAATGAATGAATGGATTGTTAAAACAAAATAAAATGAAGATCAGGCTTAAGAATCCTCTGAGCAGACAAAACCAGTTAGACAATGAAAGAGTAACTTAGGTTATTTCCTGTAAATGCCTCTGAAAATTGTAAATAAAACTTACGTTGTCTTCCAAAAATGGTGTAAGATGATGATTTTTAACCAGTCTGTTGTCTGAAAACCTCCATGGTAATAACAAATCACTGTAAAAGATAAACAATTTAATTTTTGCTTTATAAGCCAGCCTATAATGCCATGCCTCTGAGTTTCCCCCTACCATTTTCAGTTTGAGATCTCTCAGTTTGTAAGTTGTTTTGTATTATAATTTACACGTTTTAAAACATTTGACCTGATTTTATTTTTTACAGCACGATTGCACACATAGAGTATCTGTCTCCTTCATATTGGGGTACCTCAGAAAGCATGCCAAATGGTTTAGAAACTGTGCCAAATATTACCTATTGACACTCAGCATTGTTCTCACCCAACTAAGTTCTCTCTCCTATGAGACATTTCTCAAACTCTTACTAGTAGTATTCCAACCTAAGTTCTACCAAGGAGAAGCACTGTTAGAAAATTTGCAAGGAGGAAGGGAAAGAGAAGCCATCAATTTGAGCAGTGGCTGCAGGTAACTTTGTATCAGCAAACGGTAGATGAAATGTTATGTCAGCAGATTCTGGGCACAAGAAGTCTTGAGACTTATCTTGTTGTTACAGGTCAGAGGGATCATTGGCTATGGTTCCCTGTGGCTCCTGCTCTTCCTAATATTTCGAACTCTAGCAATAGCTCCTGAACCTTTACCCTCTCAGCCTTACTAATTGTTGTATAAGCCTTTAAGACTTTGTGCATTAAATCCTTTCCTACAGGAAACATCTATAACCTTTGACTGAATCAGAAGCTTTATTTCTTTTCCTGACTGACAAAAATAGCTAGAAATGAAAATCATGGAAATATGTCGTTTATATACATATTGCATATATACACATATATACTCTGTATGTTTAAACAGTTTGTGAATTGAAATATAATGACATTAAATCACTTCAGTCTACCATTTTGCAATACATCATGAAAAAATATATCACATTAGTATACTACTGAAAAATCATTGTTTTCAACAAACTAAGTTCATAAGCAGCCATGAGGAATGGCGTGATCATTCATGAAAAGGGCTGTAATAAGGTACAATTTTTGGATTCTGTTTAGTTTCATGAAACAGAGGACACAGACAGAAATCCAATGGCAATGCCTAAAGGCAATGGAGGTTGTTTCTCTCCCTAAACATGAAGTTTGGATGTAGGTAGTCCAGGGCTTCTACAATGACTCTGTGAGGCCATCAGTGTTTCTGTTTTCTTTCTCACCTGTCTTAGCTTGCAACATTTGTCTTTATACATGTTGACTCTTGGTTTCAAGATGGATACTTCACCCTTTAGCTTTACAAGAAGGCAGGCAGGCAAAGAGCTTATTAGGAACATAAAGACCCTCTGAAAATCCCTAGTATATTACTCCTTGTAACTAATTTGTTAGAGCTGTGCCCATTGTCACTCCCAGTATTTCAGGTGGGCATGCTGCTACCCTAAAGAAAATTGTGGTTCTACCAGTAAAATTAAAAAGGGAGAATGAAAATCAGATTAAAAAAAAACTTTACAGTGTTCTACAGCATAAAGAATAAGAGAAAACAAAAGCCAATATAAATGATGTCTTCAGAAAAATATTTTTAAAGCAGTGTTTTTATAACCAAATGTAGAAAAACGATTGAAGCAAATAAGTCATTTAAATTAAAAACAGTCATCAGGATTGTGTTCAGGCATATTTAATAGAAATAGCCCAAATAGCAGCAATTTATCAGGATAGAAATGTATTTCTTCCTCTTGAAAACAAGTTTAGGGTTAGGAATGTCAGGGTTGTTATTGTCACTTCGTGGCCATCAGAGATCTGAATTTCACATATCTGTTCTACCATTCTTACCACTCAGCTTACAATCCATGGTGTAATAGGGTTGTTGTTGTTTATAGATATCATTGCTCCACTTCAAACTAGCAGCAGGCGGAGGCAATAGAGGACAAAAGGGCCATTCTTCCCACTAAGTCAGTTTCTTTCATGGAAACTTCTACATGGTCCTTTCAATATTTCTGTTTACATCTTATTGGCCAGAACATAGCCACATGGGTGCATGTAGCTGCAAGTGAGGCTAGAAAATGTGGACATTTAGTACTATTCATAGCTACTATAAATAAAAATTTTCTATTGCCAAATAAGAAGTGGAAGATGGATTATGTCAGTTATCTCTGTTATCATCATTTATAGGATTATCTTCAAATATGCAAGACAGCATGTGGACTGAACCTTATAATTCATCACTCTAAGAATTCTATTTTCTCTTCCAAATGTTGTAATTGAAAATTAAGAATGATGTGCCTAAAAAGGCTAATTATTTAAATTGAAAACAATTTCTGATATGAAACAATAATTTCATTAATACTGAGTTAGGGCCTGGCACGATGGCTCACTCCTGTAATCCCAGAACTTTGGGAGGCCAAGGTGGGTGGATCACCTGAGGTGAGGAGTTTGACACCACCCTGGCCAACATGGTGAAACCCTGTTTCTACTAAAAATATAAAAATTAGCTGGGAGCCGGGCGTGGTGGCTCAAGCCTGTAATCCCAGCACTTTGGGAGGCCGAGGCGGGTGGATCACGAGGTCAAGAGATCGAGACCATCCTGGTCAACATGGTGAAACCCCGTCTCTACTAAAAATACAAAAATTAGCTGGGCATGGTGGTGCACGCCTGTAATCCCAGCCACTAAGGAGGCTGAGGCAGGAGAATTGCCTGAACCCAGGAGGTGGAGGTTGCGGTGAGCCGAGATCGCGCCATTGCACTCCAGCCTGGGCAACAAGAGCGAAACTCAGTCTCAAAAAAAAAAAAAAAAAAAAAAATTAGCTGGGAGCAGTGGCCAGCACCTATAATCTCAGCTACTAGGGAGGATGAGGCAGGAGAATAACCTGAACTTGGGAGGTGGAAGTTGCAGTGAACCCAGATTGTGCCACTGCACTCCAGCCTGGTTGACACGGTGAGACTCCACCTCAAAAAAAAAAGAGTTAGGATACCATATCAAGGATATTTAAAAACATTGCCATATAATATCCATGGCTTTGGATAGAGTAAGCCCAATTCATGGAATTATTAACAGGAGGGAGTGGCTATGCCTACAGGAAGGAAAGCAGGGTAGGGCTCCTGGGAATTTGCTCTTCTAATCTATCTTTTGATGGAGTTACTGGAGTGAGATTGAGGAAAACACAGGGTGATTTAAGTTAAGAAATTAGAAAATGATTAAAAATGAGACTCAAAGGTCTGGGAATTATAAAAGTCGTTAGTCTTCAAAGAAAAAATATGTCCCAATATTGCTTACAAAAATCAGAAGTAATTCTGTCATTAGACAATTACTCTAGGATTGTAAAGTGTAAAAATAAAATAATTATCTAAGGAAGTCTACCAAAACCCTTGGTATTATCTGAATTATTTGAAGAATTGAGGTAAAAGTGGACTTTCTGCCTGAATTATCCAGATAATTGTCTTAATTCTAAACTTCACTTAGCTAGCTGGTAGAGACCTTTCTATAGGATATATTTTTGGGAAGCTAAATGCTAAAAGAAAATGGACTCCTAAAGTATGCAGAGTTGTGGTATAATGAGGGTGTATGGGGGTGATAGAGAGATGGGGAGGGAAAGAGAGAGAAAGGAGGAAAGAGAAAAAGGGAGAGAATGGTAAGTAGCTAATTGTCAGAATAAGATTAAATTTTTCTTCCTATTATTTGATAGTAACCAATGTCTACATTTTCATCAATAATGAACTTTTTATAAAAAGGGAGATACATATGTAGATTTCAAATATAATCCATAGTTTTTTACAAAGTTATAAAATCCTTTTTAAGCTTTAAAAATATAACTTAAATATAACTTTTTACTTTGTAAGGTTTAGAAATTTCATGCCCTCAAATCAAGCCATTTAATTTGTATAGTGAAGCAAATTGACTTAAAAATTATACTATACTTTCCATTTTACTTCATTTTGTTGGTCCTTGCCTTTTCATTCTTAAAGACAAAAAAACAAAACAAAACAAAACAAAAGCGAATGATGACATCCTAGTTGCTACTCTATCCTCTTCTTCACTGGTAATAGGACCCAGGACAGTAAGCCCAGCCCCTAGATTACTTGTCAGCCTTCCCCACAGCTGAGTGTGTCATGTGACTAAGTTCTGGCCCATAAATGGAAGTGTTGTGTGAGACTTCTGGATAGGTTCCCTCTTTTCTGGATTCCTTCAGACCTACAATGCAGACAAGGTGCCTCAATCTCCAGCAGCCATTTTGAGTCAGAGGGCTACCTTAACAATGGAAGCCTCACACTAGGATGGTGAAAGAGAAAGGTAGCAGGAACCTGAATCCTTGATGACTCTGAAGCTACTACACATCCTTGGGGATGCTCCCTCTGCATTTCTTAAGAGATGTAAAAATGTCTGTCTTGCTGAAGATACTATTATTTCTAGTTACTATTACTACCAGGCGAACACAATTCCTAAATGTTACATGTATTAAGGTATTAATTAAAATATTTTGTGATTTTTAGGATTAAATTTCTAGATATACGTAATAACTTTTTCCTTACCCTGCCACATATAAACATACAAACATGCATTCCAATTTGTTAGAAAGATAACTGATTATGTGAGGTTGTACCAGTGACATATTTTGTGCAATTGCAAAGGATAATACTTTTATAATGTGAATTATGGGAAAATAAGAATTTGAGCATTACTTAATAATTTTTCAATGTCCTACATGCACACACAAAAAAACAATAGAGAGGAAGAAGAGAAAATACAGAAATGGAATTCAGCAACAGAATATTAATTTTTTTTTAGCTTTTGCAATTAATAGCAAGAAAGGAAGGAAAGATCAATCTATAGAGCAGTCAGATGGAATTGTGAAGATTAATCATTCTCTTCCTTCAGAAGTTGCCCTAATTCTTTCTGTCTTAAGATCCAGCTCTTTTATAAGGCCTTCACCAGTCTCTCAGTAGGAATTAACCTCTGTTCTTTATGCATTTATCAAGACTAGGACTAAGCTACAGTGGGTGAGGTGTTTGTCTTGGGTACAAAATTTAAAACTCAGTAATCAAGATAAATATTTTAATGGAATATTTTAATTGGCAAACTAAGGCATGCAGGCCAGTCTCCTGTTTCTGTAAATAAATTTTTAATTATGCTTTGCTTTTATCTGTATTACAGTACTCAAATAGTGCTTTTTATGATCATCCTCTCCCAACAGGGCTGTACTCATTTTCGTATTCCTCACGTGCCCACTACTCTGTTTTAAGCATAAAGTCCTCTTAAAAAAAAATCTCGCATTGAGTTGATTAAAGGATTTTTGTGAGGCTATATTGTTCTAGTGATGGTGGGGTTCAATCACTAAATTCAACTCTAGCCAAAGCATAACAGAATGATGACCATTTTGAAAGTACTTATAATTTAGCACTGTGCGAAAAATCACTTGGCTTGTCTTTCACTAAAACCCTGCTGAGCTTAGGGAGATAGAGAATTGTAATATTACATTATGTTCATATAGAACTTTTTCCTACATGAAGGGCTTTCTTTTAATCCTCACCACAGTCCTGTAAGGTCAGTATTGCTATCCTTATTTATTGTGGAGAGATTGAGAAGTGAGGTGATTTGCCCTGGGAGTTATGGGCAAAAAGAGGCAGAGCTGGGGTTCTAACCCAGATTTTGTCCATTACAATTGAATGCCCTTTCTGCTGTTAAAAATCTTAAATCTGGAGTTGAATGAGACACGATTTATACAGCAACTGCAACAGCATTCTCATCATTAAAACGTCCTGACTGTGTGTGTGTGTGAAGTAGCTGAACTCTTCAAGCAGAGGGTTGGATGTTTTATGGCATTTCTTGGTAGATGGCAGGAACCTATATATCGAAAAGCAGAAGATGAAATGATATATTATTTGAATATTACTTTCTCAAGGGTGCCTAGGCATTGAGGTGGCAAGAGACTTATTTGCTTCTTTCAAAGGATTTCTAAAGGAAGTCTGAGGACTTACAAGAGGTCTTTAAAGATGCAAAGTGGTGTGTTCTTCTTTAACTGTCCCTACCAGGAATGAACTGAAGAGTCTGGATTTTAGAGCTTGGTGTCTAATCCTGCTTTGCAACTATGCTTTCTAACTATGTATATGATATTCTGCAAAGTGAGTAAACCGAAGGTTTGCTTCTTTATGAAAAGAAACATTTGGGAAGCTATTTAAACTTTTCAGCTGAGAAAGGTTATGTCAACGTGAGATATTATAGTACTCAAGAGTTAGGAGTTGATTGAATTTAACGGGTTTCCTTTTCATATTTAGGGAAAAATCTACGACTATTTTTAAAACTCTGTATGACAATTAAATTTGAGAGCCTATAACTACTTCACATAGAATTTCCATGAGTATACAATAAACACATAATCAAAACCTCAAATATCCATTATTAGCCAGTCTAGTAGACAATGTTTTATAATTATAGATTCCCCCATTGATAGATGTCCAGAGAAAAACTGCAGTCTACTTTTACTAAGCTGATAGCTGAGTTCCTAGGAAATCCTCACCCCTGAGAACAAATAATCCTCAAAGAAATTCAGAGGCATTCATTCTGGTGAATTGCAATCAGTCATCAATAACTATTTATGGAATATCTGCAGGGTGCCTAAGCATTGAAGTGGCAAGAGACTTATTGGCTTCTTTCAAAGGATTTCTAAAGAAAGTCTGAAGACTTACAAGACGTCTTTAAAGATGCAAAGTGCTGTGTTCTTCTTTAACTGTCCCTACCAGGAATGAACTGAAGAGTCTGGATTTTAGAGCTTGGTGTCTAATCCCGCTTTGCAAGCGAAGACTCCACTGGTGCCAAGCGACAGACGGGCTGGTGGGCAGACATGGCACCACCACCGGGGGCTTCAGGACTGGTCCAGCCCTCCCCGGGCAGGTGCAGGGCTGACTGCAGCAACAGCGGCCCTGACCCCCGCCCCCATGGCTCCCCTCCCCCCGCACTCCCACCCCCCGCACCCGGCACACACCATCTCCCAGTCGCCCAGTCTCGATCGGTTCTCGCGAGATCCGGGCTACTGAGCGCTCGGGGCCTTTTCAAATCGGGATCCGTTACCGCTTCCCGGGCAGCCGCCATTGTCGCGCTCGGAGCCCCTCAGCGCAGGCGGCCGAGGCGGAGGCAGCGGCGGTGGGATGGCGGACGCCGACAAGGCCGAGGTGCCCGGGGCCACTGGCGGCGACAGCCCGCACCTGCAGCCCACGGATCCGCCGGGCGAGCCGCGGCGAGAGCCGCACCCCCCGGAGGCGGAGAAGCAGCAGCCGCAGCACAGCAGCAGCTCCAATGGCGTTAAAATGTATTGTCTTTTCCTCCCGGGACCGGGGCGAGATGGGGAGCGGGGAGTCAACCCGGGGGTCAGAGGCGGGGCTGAGCCTTGATGGGGGACAACCGCCCCCCCCCTCCGGCCCTGGCCTGCCCCCGGGCCATCGGCTGCACGAAGAGCAGGTGCAGCTGGGCCGCTCCCAGGCCCTTCCCCGCCCGCCCCCGGCCTGGCCGCCTGCGGCCCCGGGAGCCTGGGCTGGGGACCCGGGGACCGGCGCGCCTCCCTGGTTTCTAGCCCGGGACAGCGGACATCCGCTTTCCCCTGACTTTAAAGAACCTTTGGGCAAAGCTCGGCAACCGCCACGGTTTGCAAGAAAATGGTCACCCTATAAGGGCCAGTATTTAGTGTTCATCACTAGAGAGTATCTAGGGATGACATCATCGGACATTTCCTCTTGACCACCGAGAACGTATTTAAAAGGAATATCCCTGGCTTCTTCCTGAGATTCACAAGTTTAGTGTTTTGTTGCTTTGTAAAGTGTATGTTCATTTTTAAACTGGTTTTTACTGAGAGGAAGTTTAATAATGTGCTGTTAGACTGTATCCATTGTGTTACTCTGGAATTGGCTAGACGTACTTTAAAAAGGGAAATGTGTGATGCGGGTGGCTTCCCTTTCCACTGGATAATGTGCGTCAGCTGTGCAGAGTATTTTTTTTTTTTTAAACTCAGTGTGTGATTATCTTAATTTTGGTATAATAGATGGTTAAGATTTTTTTTTTTCCTAAATGAAGTAAAACTTTTAAGGTTGCAGCTGTCATCAGGGCCTATAAGGAATTTAGTTGACCCCAATCCATAATAATTTCTAGCTCTAGGGAAATGTTATGCTCCCCTTTGTTCTTGTCCTGTGGGAGGAGATGAAGTTAAGCGCTTACTTTCATATGCCTACCTCCTTAAACCTGAAGTTGAAAGTATGTTACTAATTTAGTGAAAACATCCTTTTCCTTCTCTGCTATGCCTCAGAGCAGAAAGCAATAGACATAGGCTCACAGTAAAATAGGCAAGGGAAAAAAGTTTTTCTGACCTTTGCATAAAAATGTTTGAAACAGTATTGTAAAACCTGGACCAGTCTGTGTAAAAGTTGGTGGTAGATAAGATGGGGTAGCTCTCCCCAGCTCTGTGACACTCTTGCTCTCAAATGAGTTTGAATATGATCAGCAGCAGCTTTTAGAATAGAGGTGCAGGTATAAGAGATTGGAACTTAGTGGAGTTTGTTCCTGGATGAAAAGTGGCGCGCTTCAGTACTTGAGGAACCAGAAGGTGAATGAAGCGCTTTCTACCATGCTTGTCAAAAATGTGGGCTTTCGGGGATATGGCATTAAAAATTGAAATGAAAACGGTGGAATGATAAATTTAAAAATATGTGCTATTAGTTCATGTTTAAACACGAGTGTACATGCCACCTTTTCTCCTGAACAAAAAGTGCAGCCTTGAATTACAGAGAGAAGCCCTCCTAAACTTGAGTATGATTAGTGTTAATACAGGGGAAGTTTGGTATCTAAACCTCCATCAGATTCTCCAGTCCCTTCTAAAGTTTAATCGTGGTTTAGCAAGACTGAAAAAGAGAGAGGAGAAAGGTAGAGAAAGAATCCTTTTCTAATTTTGGAAGAGAAAAATATAAGGTGAGGAAATGAACAAATATTACTGGTAAATACAGGTTATTTCCATATTGCTTATAATTCACCTCTTTCCCTTTCTCTTTTTCTAGAAATTGACTTGAGTCTGGTTTATTCTCAGGGATTTCTTAGACTGTCTATTCCATAAGAACATATATGATGGTCCAGCATGGGTCATTCAAACTGAATAACTAGGGACCTAGATCTTTTTTTTTTTTTTTTTTTTTTTTGACTACATGAACTAGTAGGAGTAGATAACCCCAATACATAAACCTTGGGTTGATTACTGTATACTTTTAATAAAAATAATTCATTGTTGATTATGAAAATTACCATAATATTGCCCTAAATCATATATTGCTTGGAATCGAACAGAGTACTGCTTGTCATCAGGATTGAAATAACATTTGCTGATGTTAATCCATAGTTACTGAGGGTGGGAGACTACTATGTCTTATTCTTCTTTATGTTCTTAAGGCCTAGTAAATGTTTGTTGAAGAATTGCAGAAGTGAACTTTTATACGTATGAAACTCATATATAGAGAATTTAGTTTGCTTATTCAAACCTTTAGAAAAGATCTGTTTTCCTAGCTGTAGTCTTTTTTAATGCCACATGGTATACTAGCTGTCCTTTTCTTCAAAATGAATAGGAGGGAAAAGAGCAGTGTTTTTATAACTTCATTAATCATGTGTAATTAATTAAAACTTTTGAGTGTATAGTGATTGAGTATTAGGGTACTATAAAATATTAAGCATTGGAGCAAGGTAATGCGTTCTTTAACTGAGTGATATTTATCATATTAGGAACAAAGACTAGAACTGGGCTTGATTTTTACCCCCAGCTTTATTGAGGTAAATTGATGAAAATTGTATATTTTAAAGTGTACAATGTGATATTTTGTTATACAAATAAATTGTGAAATGATTACCATAATCAAGCTAAATAACATGCCCATTACCCCACATAATTACCATATTTTTTGGTGTTGCAAATACTTAAGATCTACTCTCTAAGCAAATTTCAAGTATATGGTAAATACATTATGTTAACTATAGTCACTACACTGTACCTTAGATCTACAGAACTTACTCATCTTATAACTGAAAGTTTGTGTCCTTAGGATATCTCTCTATCCCCTGCTGCCCTTCACCTCTGGCAAACACCCTTCTACTCTCTGCTTCCAAGTTTGACATTTTTAGAGTCTGTGTATAAGGGAGATCATGCAGTATTTATCTTTCTGCATCTGGCTTTTTTCACTTAGCGTAATGTCCTTTAGGTTTATCTCTGTTGTTGCAAATGGCAAGATTTTGTTCTTTTTGTAAGGCTGAATAATAATATTCCAGTGTGGATGTGTTGTATATATACAACAGATAATATATATCATGTTTTCTTTAACCATTTATCTGTCAATGGGCACTTAGGTTGTTTCCATGTCTTGGCCATTGTGAATGATGCAGTGAACATGGGAGTGCAAATATCTCTTTGAGATAGTGATTTTATTTTCCTTGGATGTATGCCCAGATGTGGCATTGATAAATCATATGGTAGTTCTGTTTTTAATTTTTTGGGGACCCTTGATGTTGTTTTTCATGATGTCTGTACCAATGTATATTCCCACAGCAGTATCTAAGGGTTCTTTCTCCACATCTTCAGCAATACTTGTTATCTTTTGACTTTTTGATAATAGTTATCCTAACAGGTATGAAGTGATATTGCATTGTGGTTTTGAGTTGTATTTCCCTGATGATTAGTGATATTGAGCACCTTTTCATGTACCTTTTGGCCATTGGTATGTCTTTGGAAAAATATCTATTTGGGTCCTTTTCTCATTTTTTCATTTGGGTTGCTATTGAGTTGTATGAGTACCTTATGCATTTTTAATATTAATCCTTTATCAGATATATGATTTGCAAATGTTTTCTCTCATTGCTTAGGTTGCCTTTTTATTTTGTTGATTGTTTCCTTTGCTGTGCAATAACTTTTTACTTTGATATAGTCCCAATTGTTTACTCTTGTGTTGTCTGTACTTTTGGTGTCACATAAAAAAAAAAATCATTGCCACCACCAGGGTCATGGAGCTTTTCTCTTGTGTTTTCTTCTAGGAGAAAATGGATTAAAAATTTAAAACAGAACACCTAAAACCATGTAACTACATGTGTTTTTTGGTTTATGTGGATATCTAGTTTTGCCAATACAATTTTTTTGAAGAGACTGTCCTTTCTCCATTGTGTATTTTTGGTGCCTTTGTCAAAGATTAGTTTACCATATACTTGGGGATGTATTTTTGAGTGTTCTGTTATGTTCCATTGGTCTGAGTGTCTGTTTTTGTGCCAGTACCATATTATTTTGATTACTGTAGATTTGTAATGTAACTTGAATCAGGTAGTGTGATGCTTTTAGCTTTATCTTCTTGTTCAAGATTGCTTTAGCTGTTTGAGATCTTCTATAGTTCATATGGACTTCAGGAATTTTTCCATTTCTGTGAAAAATGCCGTTTGAATTTTGATAGAGATCACAAGGTCATTTTGACTATAAAGGACATTTTGAGAATATTAATTCCTGTGATCTGTGAATATGGAATATCTTTCATTAGTATTATTTTTAGTTTCTTTCATCATTGTTTCATAGGTTTTCAGTGTATAGCTCTTTAGCTTCCTTGGTTAAATTTATTTCTAGGTATTTTATTCTTTTTGATGCTATTTTAAATGAAATTGTGTTCTTTATTTTTTTAGATAGTTCATTATTAGTGTGTAGATATGCAATGGATTTCTGAATGTTGACTTGTATCCTATAACTTTGCTGAATTTATTCTAATGGTTTTTTTTGTGGTGTCTTTAAAATTTTCTCTGAATAATTTTCTATATAAGATCACATCTTCTGCAAACAGAGATAATTTTACTTCTTTCTCTCCAATTTGGTTGCCTTTTTTTGCCTAATTGCTCTGACTGTGACCTTTAGTACAATGTTGAATAGAAGTGGTAAGCATGGACATCTTCTCTTTTTCCTGCTCTTAGAGGTAAAGCCTTCAACTTTTCACTGTTAAGTATGACATTAGCTATGGGATTGTCATATATGACCTTTATTGTGTTGAGGAACATTCCTTCTGTACTAAATTCGTTGATAGTTTTTATCTTGAAAGGCTGTTGAATTTTGTCAAAAGCTTTTTCTGGATCTATTGAGATGATCATTTGATTTTTAAAAATCCTTCATTCTGTTAATGTGGTATATAACATTTATTGATGTATGTATGTCATCCTTGTATCCCTGGGATAGATACCACTTGATTATGATGTGTGATCCTTCTAATGTGCTATTGAATTTAGCTTGCTAGTATTTTGTTGAGAATTTTTCATCTGTGTTCATCAGGGCTATTGCCTGTAATTTTCTTTTCTTGTAGGATCCTTGTCTGGCTTTGTTATGAGGGTAATCTTGGCCTTATCAAATAATTTGAAAGAATTTCCTCATGTTCAGTTTTTTTTGGAAGAGTTTGAGCAGCATTGGTATTAGTTCTTAAATGTTTGGTAGAATTTACCAGTGAAACTATCAGTTCCCGGGCTTTTCTTTGTTGGGAGATTTTTGATTACTGTCTCTATCTCCTTTGTTATTGGACTGTTCAGATTTTCTAATTTTTCATGATTCAGTCTTGGTGAGTTGTATGTTTCCAGGAATTTATTAATTTCTTCTAAATATAACAATTTGTTGGTGTATAATTGGTGATAGTAATTTCTTATGATCCTCTGTATTTCTGTGGTATCTGTTATAATGTCTCCTCTTTGATTTCTTTATATATTTTTTCTTCTTTGATTTGATTGTTCTTTTTCCCTCTTAGTCTAGCTTAATCTTTTGTCAGTTTTGCTTGTCTTCAAAAACCAACTTAGTTTTATTGATCTTTTCTATGGTTTTTCCAGTATATTTCATTTATTTTTGCCCTGATTTTTGTTATTTTCTTTTTTCTACTAACTTTGGACTTAGTTATTTTTTCTGGTTCCCTGAAGTATAAGGTTAGGTTGTTGGAGATCTTCTTTTTTTATTTTTGAGACAGAGTCTTGCTCTGTTTTTTTTTTAAAAAAAGGACAATAGTGTGATCTTGGCTCACTGTACCTTTTGCCTCCCAGATTCAAGCGATTCCTTTGCCTCAGCCTCCTGTGTAGCTGGGATTACAGGCATGCATCACTACGCCTGGCTAATTTTTGTATTTTTAGTAGAGACGGGGTTTCACCATGTTGACTAGGCTGGTCTCATACTCCTGACCTCAAGTGATCCACCTGCCTTGGCCTCCCATAGTGCTAGGATTACAGTTGTTATCCACCGCACTTGGCTTGGAGGTCTTTTGTTTCTTAATGTAGGCATTTATTGCTCTGAACTGCCCTCTGGTAGTTTTCCTCTGGAACTGGGATTAATACTGGATCTCAGACTATACCATTGTACTTTTAAAATCACACATTAAAATTGAATTTCTTCTTTTGATATTGGATGTTGATTTTTTTCAGAAATTTATGTTATAATTTAGATAGGCATAGTTTGATTTTAAGAATAGATAACATTTTTCTGGCTATTGTAGAGTTTTTAGGTACATTGTAAAAGTGGTTGTCTAAATGAATAGTTTGGGAATTTAGCGGATGGAATTCTGAATGTAGTACCAATATTTTGGAATTTTGTTGCATCATTTCCTTAAGAGTTTTCACATTGTAGTTTTACTTTCTCTTCCAAAGTATTTATGACTTAGAAATAGTTCAGAACTAAAATAATTATGGCTCAGTTTCTTAATAATTAAGATCATCCCTGTAGCCTCTAAACTGATATGACTTTTATAATTTTTTTTTCTTTTTTGTTATACACTGGGAAGATACAAGATAAATTTTAATTAGTACATCATAGATGAGCAGTTTAGCATTATTTTTAAGATGCTTCTAATTGGGGAAAATGAAGAAATTGCTTTCTCTGATCATCTTTGAGTAAATATTTTAAAGAAGATATTATATATAAAGTTACTGTTTTTTAATGGAATTTTCAGATTGTTGTAAGCAAATATTTACAACTTCTATGTAACCTCACCCAAGTCAAGCATAGAACATTGTAAGTACTTCAGAGCTTTGTGTAATTTTCACAATTGGTTTCATCCAGCAAGAAAATAGTCAGAGGAAGGGGTATTTATCTAGAGACTATATAGCTATCTGCTTACTGAATAGAGTCTTAGTTACTTTACAAACATTCATTGAATTCATCTAAGCCTATTATATAAACAGGCACTTTGGGAAATTGAAAAAAAAGGTTTGTTCTTCCATCTGCTGTACCCAGAAACCAGAGAAAATGCCTTTGTGCCTTTTGGCTGCTTACTGCCATTTTCAAAAGTGCCGCTCTGTTCAGACAGGTAGGTACTTTCTAGAGTTAGACAGTTCAGAAGACTCCCCGCTAGGCTATGCCATTTCCGATGAAGGAATGTGTTTGATAGTGAAGATGTCCCTTTCAAGGTCTAAAAAAAAGATGGCAGAGCAAGTTTGGCCCAAAGTCTCTTTCTTTCTTCTAGCAGTTTTTCTGGCAACATCTGTGCTCAGATGAGTATGGATTCCTTTTTTTTTTTTTTTCATTGAGTTCTTCTTTTAAATATACTTTAAGTTCTGGGGTACATGTGCAGATTGTGCAGGATTGTTACATAGGTATACACATGCCATGGTGGTTTGCTGCATCCATCCTCCCATCATCTACATTAGGTATTTCTCCTGATGTTATCCCTTTTTATTGACTGTTAATTCATTCAAAAATCACAGCACAGTGTTATACGCATTCACTATTCGAGGTGCTGCTGATACCAAAGCAGATAGTTTTTGCTCTCATAGATGTCAAAGCAGATACTTTTGGTTCTCATAGAGTTTACCTACTGTATTTGTGGCTGTGTTACCTACAAAGAAGAGTAGTGTTCATGAAGTTCACTGTATTATGTAACAAATGACTGCTAAAGTTAGAGATATGTGTGGAGCATTGCAATGTGTGGATCAACAGAATTGCTTGGCTTAGAAGACTGTTTAGAGCCTGGCTCATTAAACTTGGTTTGTTGTCAGAATAACCCAGAAAGCTTAAAAAAAATTTAGATTGCTAGGTGTCATCCCCAGTGATTTTATTAGTAATGTTTGTGAAAAATTGCTTTAAAATGGAAGTTTTGTTATTAAAATAGTTTTAAATTGACTAGAGCGCTTACTTATTTAAAAGAAACCTATTTACTGGGTGTGGTAGCTCATGCCTGTAATCCCAGCACTTTGGGAGGCTGAGGCCGGCGGATCACCTGAGGTCAGGAGTTCGAGACCAGGTTGGGCAGCATAGTGAAACCCCGTCTTTACTAAAAATACAAAAAATAGCTGGGTATGGTGGTGTATACCTATAATCCTAGTTATTTGAGAGGCTGAGGCAGGAGAATTGCTTGAACCCAGGAGGCAGAGGTCGCAGTGAGCCAAGATCTCACCACTGTACTCCAGCCTGAGACAGAATGAGACTCTATCTCAAAAAAAAAAAAAAAGAAAAAATCTATTGTTTGTTTTGTAAAAAAAGACTCATCTTGAAAAGTAAATTGCATTTTAAAATATAAATTCGGATTTTTATCTATAGGATTAAGTGGATGCCTACATCTTTTGGATGGTTGGCATATGACATCATAGAGTTGCATTGTCATTACAGTGTTATAAATTAAATTTTTTCTAGTTAAGGCCTCATTAAAAATCAGGTTTATAAACTTTTGGCTTACATTGCTTTTGTGTAATGCTTCTCTCCCACATTACCCATTCTAGGTAATATTATTAATGAAACTATTCTAGTTTATAGGTTAAAATGTAACATAAACTATTAGGATATTTTATAAATTTTCTGTATTGATCAAAATTGGGAATAGAAAAAAGTTTGAGAGCTGTAATTTGAGCATATACGTATATAGATGTGGCTATTTAGACATGTTTGTATTTTAATTATGCTTCTAATTAAGGGAGGAGAAAGTTCTGGGAAGAAACTATTAATCTTTAAGAGATGAACTTTTTCAGAGTATCATTGTGTAAGTTAGTTTTTAAAGAAGTTTTGAATGATGCCCAGAAAGTTAATTCTCCATTAAAGGTGGCAGTTTTAGATAACCTTAGAGGTAAAATTATCTGCTCTCCCCTCTATTCCAGTCTAATAGCATTTATTAAGTAAGTAGTGTGACAGGAAAAACTAGGTGATTGTTTAGATGCTTACAACTATTTAATGTGGAAAAAAATGAGGACTGTTAAATAAGAAGTCAAATTCTTGCTTCAAAATAGCACTGGGTAATTACAAAACTCTCAGGCTGATTCTCCAGCTACTTTGCTGAGGTCTAGCTTAGTGGAGAGTTTTATGAAGTGATAAATATGAAATATTTATTTAATATAGACTTCCATTCTTAGAAGTACAACTGAGGGTTTTTGTTTGGTTGATTTTTTAAAATTCACAGGGAGAATGATGAATCAGTGAAAGAAGAGAAATCTGACTTAAAGGAAAAATCTACAGGAAGTAAGAAGGCCAATAGATTTCATCCTTATTCAAAAGACAAGAATTCGGGCACTGGAGAAAAGAAGGGTCCAAATCGTAACAGAGTTTTCATTAGCAACATCCCATATGACATGAAATGGCAAGCTATTAAAGATCTAATGAGAGAGAAAGGTAACTATCTCTGAAATAACCCACTGTTGGATAATCTTCATATAGACAGGGGAGGGAACTACACAAACATTTTTATTCCTCTGAGCCACACAGACTCAAAAAATTGATTTTTATTTCTTGACATGTGAATTAATCTTTTCTTCTTCTTTCACTTGACACAATTTCATTACAAGGTAGTATGGATATTTTTCTTTTTGCCATTTTGGTGGGATAGTATTGAGCCAGCATACGCATGCCACCAAGAATTTTGTTAAAGTGATTGCTTTGTCTAGTTGAAGTTTTTATAGATTTTAAAAGAGCTATTGCATTAGTTAAGTAATAAATTTAGCTTGTTAAAGAATGAATAATAAGGTCTGATTATTTTTTTTTCCAAAAGCTGTTTTGTTATTATCTTGGTGGAGTCTGGAATCTGGCTGTGGAATTTATTTTGTTTGCCTTGTCATGACTGCCATGATGCTGTCTTTGCAGTTCTAAATTAAAATTGCATTACTACTGTTGCAATTTTGTTTTCAGAATAATCTGAAAACCTTCATCTTATATACATGGTTGGTTTTGGGGAAAAATAATTTTAATACTTGATCTTGTAAAAGTTAGTTTTGTTACCTCTTGAAAAATTGAGTTTCAACAGTCCTGCAAACTATGTACTTGGTTTTGAGGCTGATCTCTTCTAATAAATTTTTTTAAAAATTGCATTGGTGTATCTGTTGTAAGGTGACAACTATTTGATTGGTTTTATTCATTGACTTTATTTAGAAAGTGTGTGGCTTGCTGTGACGCATGATTTGTAAATTTAGTTTACTGATGGCAAACATGATTGAAGACATTCAGGTAGAAAGTCACCTTAAAACAGCTGTTGTGTGTAGGCTGACCAAAGTTATTTGAAAAGTGCTAATGTTGAAGTTTTTTAATATGATAGGCTAAGGGACCATTTGTATGTATATGTGCATTTGTTCACCAACTATATCATGCTGGCCAAAATATGATCTGTAGTATGAATTAGGTTAATAGGGTTGTTAGCTTTTTCTAGAGAATGTGGATGATGTACATTTCTGAAAATCAGTTAAATTTACATAGCCATTGATAGGAGGTATGTTGGTCTGGTTTTGATTGTTGGTGAATAATAGGTGCTTCTCTGTAGAGTTGTGCACAGGTGTGCAGTAAAGCAAGATATTGGTGTTTAAATGTATTGTTTCTTGGTATCTTCCTTTTGTATGTCTTATGTAGTTGGTGAGGTTACATACGTGGAGCTCTTTAAGGATGCGGAAGGAAAATCAAGGGTAAGTGCTGTGGGCAATAATCTGCTTGAGGTTTAAAAGTTCCTCAGCAGTTTACTTTTTGTATAATACTTGTACCAGTTTTTGGAAACTTAAGTTTCATTTTGTTTTACTTTATTATGCAAGATTTGAGGCTCTTTACCAGCAAGTGTGACAGTTTTACAAATACCTAGCTGCCTGGAAGGGATGGGTTTTGAAAATACTCAAAAAGGGCATTCACTTTCCCAATGCTCTAAGGTAATACTTCTTCTTAGCCAATAAGATTTTAACATAGGATTTTTTTTTTTGTTGTATTTAGATGTCTTCAAGGATACTTTAAAAGTCACTGAATTGATAATATTCCTGAGTTTTTTGAGGAGCCTATAGCTTAAAGGTGTTAGTTTAGAATGTATTTTTGAAACTTTACTGTAAAGCTAAATTTGGTAGCCTGCAGGACTACATAAGAGGCAGTGCTCTGACCAATTGGTATGAATGACATTTATGATTATATTGACATAGAAGGAATTGGTTGATAGTATATTTTGATTTTTAGCAGCAAGAATGCAATATACTGAAGAATACAATGGAAAACTCTTAACAGTGTTTAATTTTATGCTAGTAAAACCAGTTGGGTGCATGATGAATAAAAACTTGTAATCGTATTCAAATGGGATTTTGAGTGGCAATCACAGGGAATTATTCTTTAAAATAACTCTCCAAATTAATTTATTATTAGTTTATAGATGATTTTTATATACTTCCAACTGGGTGCTGTTAAATGTGAAGGTAGTTTTAATCTAATAGAGAACTTGTTAAAAATAAAATTAATATTTATTTGCTGTATTGATTTTAATAGAGTTGAAAAATATGTTGTAGATGACACATCTTTTGAAAATATTTGTAACTATATAACGATAGGTATATTGGAGCCTTTAGTTATTTCCCTGATTTCCTGTTGATTTAATTTGTACAGTGACATTAGTTTTAACTTAAAGAAAAATCACCTAAAAGTAAAAAATATGCTCCAAGCTTGTTACATGCTAGATTCTACTATCTTTAATAGATACATTTAAAAATTTATAGAACCTTTATGGTCACTTGCCTGTTATGTTCTGGAAGTATAAAAGATGAAAAGTGATTGTACCATATTATTAATTGCTTTTAATGATTGAAATGTTAGAATTTATTAACTTCATGTACTGATCTAAAACTTTTTTTTCTTTTGCATATTTTGACAAATCTACCTGGATATAGGGTTGTGGGTAAGAAATTTTTTCTTTAAGTATTTTAAGTCAAATTAAACTTTGATTGGAAAAAAATTAGTACATAAACATTTCCTGTAATTTTTTCCCCTTTTAAGTGTGGTTGAATTCAAAGACGAAGAATTTGTAAAGAAAGCTCTAGAAACTATGAACAAATATGATCTTAGTGGAAGACCCCTGAATATTAAAGAGGTAAGATTTCTTATATTTGGAATTTAAACATTTGTCTAGAAGGACATGATTTCCTTGGATTTTCAATTTTGTTAATATATTTGTCTGACTACAATGTTGTTTTTAAGCATAGGTGGTTATTAACGCATTATATATTAATGATAGTTTTACTTGTACATGATTTTATGTTTGCTTTTAAGCAGTTATCCTATATTTGATTTGTTCCAAGTTGTTAAAAATGGAAGCACATAATAAAAAAAAATTCAGGACCTAGAAATTCAAAGGGGGTAAACTTTAGGTGCTGAGTTTATTTGGTACAGACATTTTCTATTTTTAGATTTTGTTATTTGAGAAACACAATATTTTCGTAATTGATAATTAAGGATCACTTAATAATGCAAACTTGTTATGGTTTTGAATAAAATTGATATTCACTTTTTATGAATGTTACTTGGAAACTATATTAGATTAAAAATTCATAAAAATTATAACTCTGTTAGTGAAATTTATAACTAGAAGTTTGAATCCCCTAAAATGGAAATGTTCTCTTTGTACAAAATTGTAGCAGTGTAAATAGGTTGACAAAAAATGACTAGAAGTTACAAAAAATTTTACAGTTTAACCTTGAGAATGACTGGCTTGAATAGCACTCATCTTCATGTGTTCCTTTATTTTGAATTGTTGATCTTAATAATTCGATTACAGACCTATTACAAACATATCCTTGCTAAAGTCTGTGTTAAAAGAGATAGGTAGTGTAACTTTGGGAACCTGAAGATTCTGTACTAATACTGATGTTAATCATTGGTTGAGAGCAGTACTATCAGTTAGCCATGGCATTTAATAGTATAGTAATGATTTGATTCCTGATTCCATCACTTTCTAGTGATGTGTCTAGACATGCCACTTCATTTCTCTAAACCTACATAACTGTAGTAGTACGACTGATAATAGAGGCATAGCTTTGAGATATTGTAGGTTTGGTTCCAGACTACTGCAATAAAGGAAATATCACAATAAAGTGTGTCATACATACGTTTTGGTTTTGCAGTACACATAAAAGTTATGTTTATTCTATACTGTATTCTATTTGAAGTGTGCAATAGCATTATGTCTAAAAGCACAACATACATTCCTTAATTTAAAAATACTTTATTGCTGAAAATGCCAGTGATTATTTGAGCTTTCATTGTAATCTTTTTTGCTGGTGGAGAGTCTTGCTTCAGTGTTGATGACTGCTGACTGATCAGGGTGGTGGTTGCTGAAGTTTGGGGTGGCTGTCACAGTTTCTTAACATAAGACAACAATGAAGTTTGCTGTATCAATTGGCTCTTCCTTTCATAAAAGATTTCTCTTGAAGCATGTGATGCTGTGTGATAGCATTTTACCCACAGTAGAACTTCCTTCAGAATTGAAGTCAGTTCTGTCAAACCTGCTGCTGCTTTGTCAACGAAATTTATGTAATATTCTAAATCCTTTGTTGTCATATCAACAGTGTTCATAGCATATTCACTAGGTATAGCTTCCATCTCAAGAAACCACTTTCTTTACTTAGCCAAAAGTAACTCCTAATTCGTTCAGGTTTTATCATGAGATTGCAGCAATTTAGTGACATCTTCAGGATCCACTTCTCATTTTCTTGCTCTTTCCACCACATCTTCATTTACTTCTACCATTTAAGTCTTGAACCCCTCAAAGTCATCCATTAGGATTAGAATACATTTTTTCCAAACTCCTGTTAATATTGATATTTTGACCTTCTCATATGAATCACAGATGTTCTTAATGACATCTAGAATGGTGCATCTTTTCCAGAAGGTTTTTAATTTACTTTGTCCAGATCTATCAGACAAATCACTGTCTATGACAGCAATAACGTTATGAATTGTATTTCTTAAGTAATCAGACTTGAAAGTTAAAATTATTTCTTTATTCATGGGTTACAGAATGGATATTGTGTTAATAGGCCTGTGAATGTTAGTTTCTTGCGTATCTTCTTTAACACTCTTGGATGACAAGTACATTGTCAATGAGCAGTAATACTTTGAAAGGAATTATTTTGAGCAATAGGTCTCAATAGTGGGAATAAAATATTTGTCAAACCATTCTATAAACAGATGTGCTATCATCTAGGCCTTGTTATTTCATTTATAGGGCAGAGACAGAGTAGATTTAGCCTAATAGTTAGGGCCCTAGGATTTCCAGAATGGTAAGCATGGCTTCAAATCAACTTAAGGTCACCAGTTGCATTATCCCGTAATGAAGGAGTCAGTCTGTCTGTTGAAGCTTTGAAGCCAAACACTGACTTCTCTTTTCTAAGTCTGAAAGTCCTAGATGGCATCTTTTTCCTATAGAAAACTGTTTCATCTACATGAAAATATATTGTTTAGTGTAGCCACGTTCATCAATGATCTCAGCTAGGTATGGATAACTTGCTGTAACTTCTACATCAGCACTTGTTGTTTTACTTGCACCTTTACGTTATAGAGATTGCTTCTTTCCTTAAATCTGATGAACCAGCTTCAGACTTTTCTTCTGCAGCTTTCTCACCTCTCTCAGCCTTCACAGAATTGAGGAGAGTTAAGGCTTTACTCTGGATTAGGCTTTGGCTTAAGGTAATTATGAGGCTGCTTTGATCTTCTGTTCAGACCACTGAAACTTTCAGACTACTGAAATGTTTCAAGCACAAACAACTGAACTATCTTAATAGTTCAAGAAGCATCTTCTCTACTGTGTTATCCTTCTTTCCCAAAGGTAACCAGTATCTTAAATTTTGTGTTTTTACCTGTTTTTGAAACATCATTAAGGCTGTTTCACTTTCTCATCATTCGTGTGTTCACTGGAGTAGCACTTTAAATTTTCTTCAGGAACTTCGATGCAAGAGGCCCGGCTTTTCACCTATCGGAACTTTTGATATGCCTTCCTCACTAAGCTTAATCATGTCTAGCTTTCAATTAAAAGTGAGAGACTTGCAACTCCTTCTTTTACTTGAACACTTAGAAGCCATTGTAGGGTTATTAATTGGCCTTATTTCAATATTGTTTTATCTCAGAATAGGGATGCCTGAGGCAAGGGAGAGAGATGGGGAATGGCTGTCGGTGGAGGGGTCAGAACATTTATTGATTAAGCTTGCTGTTTTATTTGGGCATGGTGGATGGCGCCCTAAAACAATGAAAACATCAAAGATCACTGATCACAGATCACCATAACAGATAATAATGAAGAAGGTTGAGATATTGCATGAATTACCAAAATGTGATACAGAGACACAAAGTGAGCGCATGTTGGGAAAATGGTGCTGATAGACTTGCTGGACACGAGATTGTCACTAATCTTCAATTTGCAAAAAGTGCAGTATCTGCAAAGCGCAATAAAGTACAACACTATGAAATGAAATGTGCTTGTATTTACCTAATAAGATTTTTCTGAGGATTAAATGACATACATGGTAAAGAACTTAGGCTCTGGCATCAGAGAACCTCTGTAACTCAGGGCAAATTACTTAACCTTTCTTGTTTGTTTTCTTATTGGTAAGATGGGAAGAATGATAGTACCAATCTGATAGTGCTATTGGAACTTAATAAATGAGCTAATAAATGTTAATAAAAGAGTTAATAAATGTAAACCGTTTAATGTTAGCTATTTATTATACTTGTGATGTTATGATTATACAGAGCACTAAGCACAGTGCTCAAAATATTGTAACTACCTAATATATGTTAGCCGTAATAATAATGATTGTTATTCCTGTCCAAGAGTCTCTTGTTCCTGAGAGTGAGAATAGCTTGAAATTAAAGGCCATGCTACAAACATGTAACATGTATCCCAGATCCCTTTATTTGAGTCTGCTTCCAAATTATTCTAATCCTCTTGGAGTCTGGGGGGTTATTATTTAAAAAATTATTGACAGGAATATATAGAATTAGTAGAGAAAATTTTGACTGTTGTGGTTTGTGTCAGTCATTTGTTAGGTGGTTTTTATGCGTAAGCCAGGGCCAGTGCTTCAGAAATGTGTTGGTATCTTAATTTTCTTTAAATTATAATAATCTGAATGATTATTTTGAGGATTGTATTAGATTGGTGCAAAAGTAAATGCAGTTTTTGCCATTAAAAAAAGCTTTGAATTAAAAGTAATGGCAAAAACTGCATTTACTTTTGCACCAATCTAATAATTTTCTGTTTTATGTTTTTCCTCTTCAAAGGATAAGTACTACAGATTTTGGTATTTTTTTCTTTTATTGGAAAAAAAAGTTTATTGCATGCTAAATATCAAGGCCATGTTATTGTGTTCTTTTAAGTTGAAGCACATTGGCACATTGTAGATCCTCAGTAATATTGCAGGGACCCTAGAGTTATATTAATCCAAATTGGTAGAGGATGCCACCATTTTCAACTTTTTTAAGAGGAAAAAAAAAAGGCTTAATTTGTCCTAGATAAATGATGAGGGATTTATTCAGTTGACTTTTTGGGATTAATGTCACTTTGGTGTTCCCTTTCCTGGAATATCTGATTTATAGATGGGTGGATGGAATGAATGCTTAGAAGTGCTACTGCAGTGTAAGTCTAAGGAAGGTATATTTCCAGTGTTCCTTAGCAGTCTTTAGAATTACATTTTTTTCATTTAATTAAACTCAGAATAGTATCAGTTATAAACTGCTACTATATGCCCTCCAAAAACAATAGCAGTCAGTGACCAGCAGGATGATAGCAAGGGGAAAAGAAGAATAAAAGTCATGTTATATAGTAGGTGATTTGTTTTATATAAATTTTATTTTATATATGTTTTATATATGTGTGCATGTATTGTATGTGCATATATTTCTGTCATGTGTGTATAAAAGATCAAAACAGCAATACACCTTGTTAATGTTATAAGCACAAACAACCAAAATATCTTACTGTAATAGTTCAAAAAACCTCTTCTGTGTTATCTTTCTTCCCCATAGGTAACCACTATCCTAATTTTGTATTTCTACCTCTTTTTGAATCCTTAGACCTAAAGAATTTATTATTTATTAACTTAAACATTTTGAAGCATTCTCTGATATATTTTTTCTTTTGTAATCCTTTTTGTTCCCTCATATTGAAGAAATATGTTGGAAGCCAGAATGGTTTTATTGTTTCATTTACCTTTTCACCTTTTCTCCAGCAATGCTAGAGAATTTATTAAAGTCATGTAACTTTTTAAAAATTAGTACAGTATTCCCAGACTGAGACCAGCAAAGTAGATTTGATGGTTACCTTTACACTTGATCTTAGCGTAAAGATGGAGAAGTGATGATGATATTTACCTTTAACAATCATTTGGCATTACAGATGATAGTCTGTCAATGTGTTTATGTGGTTTTTGTTTATTTATTTTTTTTTGTATTCATCTAGTGGGATGAGTGAGAAGTACATTTGTGTGTGTGTGTGTGTGTGTGTGTGTGTGTGTGTGTGTGTGTGTCTGTCTGTCTGTCTGTGTCTGTGTCTCTTTGGTTTTGTTTAAAGGTAGGGTGTATCTCTTACAAAATTAATGAACCTAACAAAAAACAATGTTTAATATCATTCCTCACTTGGACACTTAGCCTTCCTTTATCTCTCCCCTCCCCTATCTCAGATTATAATCATTGTTGAGGAAGGTAAGAATTTGGAAGGTGGATAATTGTATTTGTTCAGGAATAAAATTTACAGATTACA
Organism: Sapajus apella; assembly: GCF_009761245.1. Lineage (NCBI taxonomy): Eukaryota > Metazoa > Chordata > Mammalia > Primates > Cebidae > Sapajus > Sapajus apella. Next base: position 17,107,378 of record NW_022436977.1, read on the forward strand.
GTCAGTCATCCTGTCTTCCACCCTGGTATTTGGGCTTTATAACAGTCTGTTCTACTATTGAAAAGCTTTGAATTAGTCTAAATTTGGCATTCCATTGGTCATCCAGTAGTGAAAAATCACCATTCCTACATTTTGGAAAGAAAAGTCACAGTGAGTACTTCACTCTTCTTTGAGTTATGCGTATATATATTTGTACACTAGTGTGAAAGCAAAATTAAACTAATATCAAGTTCTTAAATGACTTTAGTGATCGGAAAAAATTATTTAACTGACATCTCTGGAGACTTAAATCTTTTGTCTACCCACAGGTTTTTATGGGACTCAATTCTCTGGATGAGAAAAAAGCTCACTCTTCAAGAGGGTCAATAATTTGAGCCAGATAGGATTGCTACTGTAGAATTTAAGTTGTTATTTTAATTATATAGAATTATTGATGTATTTAGTAGAATTTAACATCCGATTGTGTTATAGGATCCTGATGGAGAAAATGCTCGTAGGGCATTGCAACGAACAGGAGGATCGTTTCCAGGAGGACATGTCCCTGATATGGGATCAGGGTTGATGAATTTACCACCTTCCATTCTCAATAATCCCAACATTCCTCCTGAGGTCATCAGTAATTTGCAGGCCGGTAGACTTGGTTCCACAATTTTTGTTGCCAATGTAAGTTGAAGCTTTAGTCTAAAATTGGTCATTCAGAGAGATAATTAGATAATTTGATTAGATGAATGAGTGGTTTATAGAACATTTTGCTTATTTTTAACTAAAGTAAGTGAAACAGTAATTATTATAAACTCAAACCCAACTGATGTATATATATGCATACATACATATATATACACACACACAGAAGGTTAGAGTTTAAATAAAATGATTTGGATTTTTAAACATTGATCTGTGCAATTTATACACATTCAAGTAGTTCTTGAAATTTAATTATATGTGTTTCAGTTTATATTTGTAAATGGATTTCTTTTTTGTAGCCTTGATATTTGTGAATATGCATGTCATAGTTGGTTTGTCATTTGTTCTAAGCATTTGAAAGTCAGTGAAAACAATGCTTTTCAAAATCTGGATTTCTCTTGGTAAAAATAGATGTGCAAGTTTCAAAACAGGTTTGAGCAGTTGAGAGATAATTTTAGAAATTTAAAAAAGAGGATAAGGAACAATGTAGATGTAGCTTAATGATTTTAAACAACTGAAGATGTTTTTAAATTTGAACATTATTGATGTATTGTTGAACTAGGCTTACAGTTCTTTATGGTTTTGAGATATTCTTTTGTATTTACAGATGGGGAGAGGGATTTATTAGATATGTAACTTTATACAATTTTATATAAAGCTTGACTTCAAAGTTGGTTGGAAGAAGCTAAAGGAAGTGTTCAGCATAGCTGGAACTGTAAAGCGGGCAGATATTAAAGAAGACAAAGATGGCAAGAGCAGAGGAATGGGCACTGTCACTTTTGAGCAAGCAATTGAGGCAGTTCAAGCAATTTGTATCCTGACATTTTAGCATTGTTTATGAGGTTGAAGAAACTTAATACTATTATTTTGGTGGGGGTTTGAGGGTGGTAATTGAATTTAAGGTTGCCTGTGCCTGTCTTAGAGATGTGTGTTAGACTTTAGTCTCCAGCAAATAAAACCCTGACTAGGTACAAGTACTAAAGTCACTTTTAAAACTTGAATTAGCCATATTGTACAAGGCTAGTATGAAGTTTTTTCTTCTCTCTCTTCCTACCATAATTAATTGTGTACATACATTTAACAATTGTGTAATCCATTGTATATTAATGCAGTTACTTTAAGTGAAGCCTTATGAGTTTACTTTTTTCAATGGTTGAATTAAAAATAACCATCATTCTCAGCAAACTGACACAAGAACAGAAAATCAAACACTGCATGTTCTCACTCATAGGTGGGTGTTGAACAGTGAGAAAACATGGACACAGGGAAGGGAGCATCACACACTGGGGTCTGTTGGAGGGGACTAGGGGAGAGACAACAGCGGGTAGGGAGGTTGGGGAGGGATAATATGGGAAGATATGCCAGATATAGGTGACGGGGGTTGGAGGCAGCAAACCACATTGCCATGTATGTACCTATGCAACAATCCTGCATGATCTGCACATGTACCCAAGAGCCTAAAGTACAATTAAAAAATATATATATAAAGAAATTTTATTGTAACAAAAAATTAAATTTTTTTCTTTCTTTTTTCTTATTTATTATACTTTACGTTCTGGAGTACATGTACAGATCATGCACATTTGTTACATAGGTATACACGTGCCGTGGTGAATTTTTTTGCCTTTCAATCAGAGGAATAATATGCTAAAAATGGAATTTTAATTATTTTAAATTTGAAGTTATTAATAAGTTAGTTTGGAGGTACAAAAGATTGAAGGAAGAATTACCTGATGGAAATGCATTCCAGTAATCTGAACATAAGGTGAGGAATACTCAAATATTGGTAGTATCAATGGAAATGTATTTTTAAAAATACTAATAAAAATAATCTCATACAAAAAAATAAAATATATCTTATGAAATAAAATCATAAAGCAAAGAATTGAATATTTTTCTGAGTATATGAAAGTGGCTAATACCAATACATATTAAAGATGTTAATTAAAATATCAGAGATAGTTGGACTCTAAGATTATTAAAAATTAGTTTGTGTTCTGATATAATTTTACATAGTTATCTTAACTGGCTTTCCTTGACTGAACCAACAACAGCTATGTTTAATGGGCAGTTTTTATTTGATAGACCTATGCATGTGAAAATGGTGAGTTCATGTATATCACTTCAGCCTCCAACCTTTTCAAATTTTATTGACTCTCCTCTACATTACAGTTCTTTGTGATAATAAATTAACTATATTATAAATTTTCTTGCAATTAGGATGACAAGTCTGTTCCTCATGAAGAGTACCGTTCACATGATAGTAAAACACCACAACTGCCACGTAAGTAAACACTATTATGAGAAACATCATAGGCTTTTTTGGTTTATTATGTGCTAAGCAAAACTCTGTTTTTGTGCCTAGGTCTAGTTTTTTAATTTGCTTTTAAAAATTAGAATTATCTGTTCTCTTTATATTTGTTATATGTCAAATTTGCTATAATCACAATTTGGGATTATTTTGGAGTTATGAAGATAGTTTGGTGCTATTGATTAGGAAGACTGAGAAGATAAATGTTACGTGCCTTGTTTTTTTCTTTTTGGTAACTTTTCTTTTTAGCAATATATTCTAAAATGTTTGGTGAATTTATGCACTTGAAGGAAAAAAAGCTCTGTAATTTTATCATCTATGGGTAACTTCATTATAACGTTTTTCTGTATTTTCCTCCAGCCTTGTATGTATATTTTTTACATAGTTGGGAACAAAAATAATTTTGAATTGTATTTTATTTAACATTAGAGTGTAAGCATTTTTTTATGTTGAAAATTATTTTCAAATAGTTTTATTGGTAGTATAATAGTCTATCAGATAGATGTTCCATAACTGTTTCACTGTTCTGTATTTTAGGTGTTTGAACTTTTATTTCTGTTTGAGTAACCAACAGAGTAACACATGCATTTTTGTACACAAATCTTTGTTATGGTTTTGGGTACTTCCCTCATACAGATATTCTGAAGTAGATTTACAGTTCTAATGGTATTCCCATTGATTAGTATTATCAAATTGTTTTCCAAATGATTATAACAGTGTAATACACTTAGCATCTTTGTCTCAGTGCCTCATTTGACACGTTGGGATAATAATAATGTCTACTTCATGGGGTTGACATGAGTATTACATGAATTAGTATATGTAAACCACTTAGAATCATTCTGGCATTATGTAGGCACTCAATAAATATTAGCTATTGCTTTTGCTATTTCACTGCACCTTCTCTGGTTTTTAAAGTGTTCTTATAAGAAATCTTAAATATACAGATAAAAATAAAATTATTTATATAGTTATATGCCATATTTGTTATAGATTTTTTTTCTTTAAAATATATAAAATTTTACAGGTAAAATGGAGCTTCCCCATCTCCGTTGCCCATCTTTCAACTTATGCCTTATCCAGATGAAGCAACTTATGAATAGAGTATTTATTATTTAGTTTTTTTTTTTTTTTTTTTGGAGACAGAGTTTCGCTCTTGTTACCCAGGCTGGAGTGCAATGGCGCAATCTCGGCTCACCGCAACCTCCGCCTCCTGGGTTCAGGCAATTCTCCTGCCTCAGCCTCCTGAGTGGCTGGGATTACAGGCATGCGCCACCATGCCCAGCTAATTTTTTGTAGTTTTAGTAGAGACGGGGTTTCACCATGTTGACCAGGATGGTCTCGATCTGTTGACCTCGTGATCCACCCGCCTCGGCCTCCCAAAGTGCTGGGATTACAGGCGTGAGCCACTGCGCCCGGTCTTAGTTTTTAATAATTTGATTACACATACCTACCATACTACCATAAACATAGGGAATTGTTTTGCTGGATTTACAATTTTGTTTGAGTAACATCATAATGTATTATATAACTTGCTTTTTTTTTGTTTAAAATTGTTTTGGAGATTCATTTATATTGATAGATGTAGCTCTAGTTTCTTCATTTTAACTGCTGATACCACATTTTATACATTTTTCTGTTTTTAGGTTAGTTTAATTTTTAGTTATTGTGTATTAAGTTGGAAAGTATTTGTTCTTTTTTATTAGAATTATCTGTTCTTTTTATATTTGCTAGAAATTATGTGTAAAACTGGCCTTCATCTATTGTTTTTGGGAAGTTGTTAATTACTGATGGTTTATATTTTCTATTGTTTTCTGAGTCAATTTTTGTAATTTCTATTTTTCTAAGGATTTTTCGATTTTTGTTCATTTTCAAATATTTTGGCATACAATTATCTCAGTAAATTTTTCTACATCTATGGTTCTGTTTTAAAAATTCTGAGTTTGCGTTTTTTATTTTTTTCTTGGTTAGTTTTGTTAGAAATGTGTCAGTTTTAATAGTGTATTCAAATAACTGAATTTGGATGTTTTGTATTTTTAATTTCTGCTCTTAGCCTTATTTATTATGTTTTTCCTTCTATTTCTTTGGGTTTAGTTTGTTTTTGTCCTAACTCCTTAAGTTGAATGCTTACTTTAAATTGGTAGCTTTTCTTTTCTAATATAAGCAGTTATGACTATAAAGCTAGTACATGGGTTTTGCTATGGAACATTTTTATGATGGGTCACTTTTTAGAGTATTTAAAAATTACCATTATGGGCCAGGCGCAGTAGCTCATACCTGTTATCCCAGCACTTTGGGAGGCCAAGGTGGGCTGATCACTTGAGGTCAGGAGTTCAAAACCAGCCTGGCCAACATGGTGAAACCCCATCTCTACTACAAATACAAAAAAAGTAGCCAGGCGTAGTGGCACATGCCTTTAGTCCCAGCCACTTCAGAGGCTGAAGCAGAAGAATCACTTGAACCTGTAAGGCAGAGGTTTTAGTGAGCCGAGATCGCACCACTGCACTCCAGCCTGAGTGACAGAGGGATACTCCGTCTCAAAAAAAAAAAAAAAAAAAAAAAAAAAAGATTACCATTATGATTTCTTATTGAGCCATATATTATTTGAAAGTAGAAGTTTTCAGTTTCAAAAGGTATGAGTTTTTTTTTCTTAGTAATTTCTCATTTCAATTTGGTCAGAGAACATGGTTTATATATGAGTGTGAATCTTTGGAATTAATTTGGGCTTATGGAAGGCCTACCATATGATGCATTTTTCTTAGTATTCTGGGAATAGTTGGTGAGTGCAGTGATCTATGTCCATTAAATCAAGTGTATTACTCATTTAAATTGTCTTAGATTCTTACTAATAATTTTGTCTGTAACACTTTTTATCTTATTATCTTTTGTGTCTGGTAAAGTTGCCCAGTATAATAGTAGATTTGTCAACTTTTTCTTTTTACTTAAATATTTTTAAGCTAGCTTAGTAAGTCCATCTAGATTAGAATTAATATATTTTCCTAGTGAATCAAACATTTTATATTAATGGGTGATTTTTTTTCTCTAGTAATTACTTTAAGTCTTTTGTCTGATATTAATGTCAGTACAACAACTTTATTTTGTTTAGTACTTGCCTGGTACATTTTTCCTATCTTTTTACTGTTTTAGATGTCCCCCATATAAACATTGTTATCGTTGGGATTAGACTTTTTAAAAAATCACTTTGATAGTTTTTTTCCCTATAAAATTGAAGAGTTCAGTTTCTTCACATGTATTGGTTCATTTGGGTTAATTTCCATTATATTATTTTGTGTTTTATTTTTCTGTTTTACAAATACTTATTTTTCTCCTATCTTCTTTGGTGTTTGTTCTGGATATTTTAATATTTCTATGAATCCTGAAGTTAATATAATTATTTTAGTAATAGTAGAATGACCTTTGAATGCAGTCACTTTCCTACTGAATTATATGCTATCATTGCTGAACGTTTGAGTTTTGTATTATTGGTTCTGTACTGTTTTTTTTCTGTCCCACAAATTAGACAATGTTATTTACCATTTTCTTGTGTCATTACTCCTCCGCTTTTATACTCTGGTGTTCATTTTTTTCTTTGAAGTATATATGTTAGAAGCTGTTTTAGTGAGGATCTTTTATTAGTAAATTATCTCAATTTTGGTTTTTAAACATCTTCGAAGATAGTTTAACTTGTTTTATAGTTTAAGATTGATAATTATTTTCTCTAAGCACTTTGAAAGTATTCTGCAGTCTTCAGGTTTATACCATTTCTATTAAGTCAACTATTTGTTGAATCATCCTTTCTTTATAAGTAATCTGTGTCCTTCCTGTAGTTGATTTTAAGATTTTTGTTGTGCAGTTTGGCAACAAAGACCAAAGTCTTAAAATCAGCTCCATGTCATTATGCAACTAACCTAAGTTCTCAAAAATTTCCTCTTCTATGAATAATAGATGTTAAAACACTTAGGGTGCCATATAAGTATAAATAAATATTTATAGCAATAAGAAAACTAGGTAATGTAATATTTGCTTTATGCAATGTTATACTTACATGGTTATTTACTTTTTAGTGTTATTTGAACCGTTTAAGAAGTAATTCTCAAATTTGAAGTGGTTCTACAAATTTGGGCAAGATGCTCATTTTCAGATGTGTGTGCCATATATAAGGTGCTATGATATTCAAAATCCTCTCGATACTTTATTATTCCTTTCATTGTACCTTTAAGTGGTATATAAGGTGTACTTTATATTGTATCATGTTTCATATCATAAAACACTTCTCATTAATAAATGGTTTTATAGTCAGGCTTCAGTGTGCTACTTTCTAGATAAAAACAAGAACCAGTGCAAATTTGCAGAAATTTTAGGGATACTACTTCAGGTATATGGCTTTTTAAAAAATTTTCTTGCCAATTAGTTAATCATATATGGATCTTGGTAATATTCTTCTCATTTTTGTTTTAGGTGGCCTTGGAGGCATTGGAATGGGACTTGGTCCAGGTGGACAGCCTATTAGTGCCAGCCAGTTGAACATAGGTGGTGTAATGGGAAATTTAGGTCCAGGTGGTGAGTATTCTAACTTTCTTTTTTCTTTTTAAATGATACATATGCTAGCTAATAAAGCCATCGATCTGGTCTGTTTAAAGGACTCTAATTAATATTTAGATATTTATGATGTCACTTCAGTCTGAAAAAGGAATGAAACCTTGAGAGCAGCTAACATGAAAGAGATAGGCAAAAGTCAGGAAGGTTTCTTTGGGGCCAGCTGTATTGTAGCTAGCCTTTTAGCACTTTTGATTTTGAAATGCCTTTAAAGCAGAAGGAGAATATGTCATGTATGTACAGTATTTATGGAGTGGCTGAAATGCTATAATATCATAGCCAACTTAAATTTGGGAATGTGGCTTTTCAGGTAGTTATTTGGCTGCTCATCTGAAGGAACTCACAGTTCATTTTTGGAGATTGGTTTTTAAACTCTGGTGTTAGGACCCAGACTTTTAATTTTATATCTTAAAAATTGTTGAGAGCCCCAAAATGCTTTTGTTTATATAGCTATAATTACCAGTGTTTACTGGTATTTATTATACTATAAATGAAATAAAAATGAAATGTATTACAAATGAAAACTTGGAAATTAGAAAAATTATGTATTAAAAAATAAACTCATTACTTAACATAAATAAAATCTATAAGAAAATAAACTGTTTTTCAATGCAAAAAAGAAATTAGTGAGGAGAGTGGCATTATTTTACCTTTCCACACATCTTTTTAATGTTTGGCTTAATATTAGACATCCATGCTACTGTATTTGTTTCTACATTTAGTTTTTTGTGATATTGTGTATCATATAGTCTTTGGAAAATTACATCTTAAACTCAAGAAAAACAGTGGCAAAACAGTCAAATAATGTCTTGGTAGTATTTGGTGACTTAAATAGTTTTGACCTATTGAACCCTAAAGAGTCCCTGGACCATACTTTGTGAATTATTGTTTTAATTGATAGACTGATAAATGCTATCAGGTTTCTATTTTTGTTGAGATGCTGTAGTCACACTTTATGGGCTCATTATGGTAATCATTCTGATCCAAACAAGTTTTCTCCCTTATCCTTAGACTCTCACACCTACCTACCACCTCCTAAATATGTACTATTTATAATTTTAAATTTTATACTACTCCTTTAACTGCCATCTGTAGAGGAGTCCTTACATTCTGGCCTGATCTCTAAATCTGCTGTAGTGATATTTCTGTGTCTGTGCTGGAAAAAAAATCATTGATAGTAATATTTCTGTGTTTATTGTGGAAAAAAGTAAATGATTACCTAGTTCTAGATATTCTCTAGCTGAATGTTGTGGGTGTTACTAGTGAATTTTGCTTTCTTGTCTAATAAATGTTCTTAGAAGCCTTTTTTAAGATTTGTGATTAGACAGCTCCTATGGCATGGCACTTTAAACCATGCCTCCTGTACCCCACCGCTTCTCTAGTGTTTCATTGTGGTTAGACCAGTGGTATATATTTTGCTATAATGCATTATATCATTCTTTAGTCATAAAAATAAAATTTACTTAAAGTACATACTGTGTATTTTATTTGAGGTATGGGAATGGATGGTCCAGGTTTTGGAGGAATGAATAGAATTGGAGGAGGTATGTATAAAGATTTGTTTTTTTGTATGTACCCATCACCATTTTTAATAAACTAGAAACTGTGTTGAGAATTCCATGAAAAAAAGTCATGGTTTATTGTTGGCTCATGTTCTAAAGGCTGCTAGCAGAAATTGAGCCTGGTACATACTTTAAGGAAAGTGATGTATTAAGAAGTAGCTGCACAAGGTAGGGTGGATGAAGAGCTTACTGGTGAGATTTAACATTTACAAAATGTATCTTTCAGCTACATGACTGACAGTTGGATCTCAAAATTAATCTTTATTCCATAGGAATAGGGTTTGGTGGTCTGGAAGCAATGAATAGCATGGGAGGATTTGGAGGAGTTGGCCGAATGGGAGGTAGGTACATGTATGCAGTGGGAAGCATGTGCACATTTAGTTTTCCCTGTTATTAAAATCTCCACCCTGTAACTTAGGAATGGGTGCTAAAAATGTCTTCGGAAAGCATATAGACACTATGGGATAAAGATAGGCATGGTGGGAATGGGGATGGTATATATAGCATGTGAGGTAAGTTGGGTAAATGACAGACTATTTTGTATTTGTGACTTATGCTGTTTTTTCATAGTTTAGATATGTTCCTGATGTTTTCATAATGCACTGATATATTTGAAAAGGGTTAATTTGTTGCACAATTTTTTCAGAGCTGTACCGTGGTGCGATGACTAGTAGCATGGAGCGAGATTTTGGACGTGGTGATATTGGAATAAATCGAGGCTTTGGAGATTCCTTTGGTAGACTTGGTAGGGCTGGCTGCATACTACTTTTCTTTTTGTAGGCTCTAATTTTCAAAATTTGGTTACTCTTTTTCTGTGAAACATCAGAAAATTATTATGTTTTATACAACTTATTACCTGAAGAAAACACTTTAAGGATTTTAATATGCTAGCCCTCTTTTTCAACATCTTATATATTTGAACTCTATTTTAAGTAGACTTTATGCTTTTCAGTTATTGTACATTGGAGCACATAGTACCTTGGAAATTTTAAAGTATGATTATTCAAATTAATTAGTATATTATCTTTCCATCCTTGTTTAGGCAGTGCAATGATTGGAGGGTTTGCAGGAAGAATAGGAGCTTCTAACATGGGTCCAGTAGGATCTGGAATAAGTAGGTTTAAATTTTACTAGAATTTATTCAGTAATATTTGAGTGCTTGCAAAGACTTTGCAAGAGTAGCTATTGTAGTATAGTAATACTTTGTTCTTACATGTTAATGTGTCTTGCTATAATTTGAGAAACCTCAATAGTTAAGACTTTGATTATTGTTTGAAATTTCTAAATTAACTATTTGAATTTTACTTCTTTGATATTTCTAAACTGTGTGCCAACAGTCAATCCAAGAACCTTCTTTCCAACTAAGGAATCTGATCTTGTGTCAGGAACAACTTTTGCTTTAGCACCAACTTTGTTTCCTTGCTTATTTTCTGTAGTAGCCATTAGTGACTAGCTTATTTTGTTTGTAAATATCTATATCCTTTGGTAAATGCAGATATAACACTTTGAGGCACCTCATGAGCTTGAGGGCTAAGATCGAAAGAGGCGCTTATTTCTTTTCCTCTTGAACCTTTCCCGTATTAGCATCAAGAATACTTGCAACACTAGGGAATGCTGAATCTCCCATCCATTTCCGCTACTACCTTTTAGACTTTATATTAAACCTGAACACATGGCTTATTTATTATTATTATTTTTAACCTCTTTTGCTTACTGGGCCATGTCTCTGAACTCTCCATATTTTATTGACGTCCTTTAATTGATGAAATTTCACAAATAGGAAATATAATCTATTTAAACTATTCTAAGAGTAAATTCTAAAATCCTGTCAGCTGAAAATATCTACTTCTATTGTGTCTTCCTCCTCATTTTATTCCTTCTTGCATCATCTTTTAGCCACAGCCATTTGCTGTTAATCCTAACTTTCCTACCTTTCTCTTTTATCTCAGTGTTTATACTTCTGTTTCCCTGATTTTATACTGGTTATTCACAGAAAGCCAATTTGAGGGTGATGTTAATTTTTAGAATTTCCATGTTAGGGGATATTAAGTACAAGAAAAAAGTTTTGATAATAAGTAGATTGGAGTAATTGAAAAGGACAGGAGATAGCATCATTGTGTAAGAATGAAGTAGGTATGAGCTCAGAGTTAAATTGTCAAGCTCTGGCTAATGGGAAGTGATAGCATTTTTTGTTGTTCCCTTGACAAGTTCTTTATAATATTGAGAGTAAAAGTTATGTTTTGCTATGATTATTGAATTACCATGAGAAGAAAAACTGTACGGGAAACAGAGGTGAAGATGCTGAGGTGAAAGCTAAGCTAGGGAAGGAATATTTACCTGTAGGAGAGTATGATGAGAGCAGCTTGAGTGCTACAGTTGTAGTAATTTGAGTTTATCTCCGTGTATCTTTATTCTCACAGTTATTACGCTTGATATTATTGGAAAACAAAAATAAGGATGAGAACAACTGTCATGCTGTTGGAAGCAGTGATTGATAGAGGATTTATATATTTTATGATCAGAATATAAATTATACGTTTATATATATATAATGTATTTATATAGTGGCTAGAATTTCTAAGCTAACGAAATGTATACTGAAGCAAATGCTGGTCTTTGGAAAGTTGTTATCTGTATTAAAATATTTTTATGTTTATAATCTAATTATACAAATTAATTTTCCCCCTTCTTTCTCAAAAATGATTATCTCTTCTTTTTTTCCTCCTTTCTCCTCTTCTCCTTTTCCTTATGTTTTTGAAACAAAAACATGAAATTCCCAAATCCCCCTGTCTTTTCTTGAAAATCCAGGTGGTGGAATGGGTGGCATGAACAGTGTGACTGGAGGAATGGGGATGGGACTGGACCGGATGAGTTCCAGCTTTGATAGAATGGGACCAGGTATAGGAGCTATACTGGAAAGAAGCATCGATATGGATCGAGGATTTTTATCGGGTCCAATGGGAAGCGGAATGAGAGACAGAATAGGCTCCAAAGGCAACCAGATATTTGTCAGAAATGTAAGCAAATAAATATTAAGGATAATTGAAATTCTTTTTTTTCTTGTATATATGTTACTAATACCTTTTTTCATTCTAGCTACCTTTTGACTTGACTTGGCAGAAACTAAAAGAGAAATTCAGTCAGTGTGGTAAGTATGCCAATGACTGCAGTATGTTGATAATGATTATGCAGGAAAATTGGTTGTAAACTCTTAAACACTGTGTTTAGACCTTTGCCTGATGCCTATTCCTGGATAGTCTTGATAGTGTGCCAGGTCTAATTCCACTACAGTTAAGTGAATTATTTCACTACCTTTTGACTTAGAGCAGTGCCATTACTACTAGGTAATAACAAGGTTTAGATAACAAGGTTTAGGATATATCCTATCATTGTCTTCTGTTAATAAAGATAGAGTTTGTCTTACTACCTCATTTTAAAAATATAAATATATGATCATTGTTTGCATTAAAATGTTTTTTCTCATGAGAAATATTAATAAATGGTATATTTATTTCTTTGTTTGTAGTATAGGGCAGTGGATTATCAGCATAACCAACAGAGATGCTGACATCCAATTGATAAGGGAGTTAATATGTGAGACCCATTCTACAGACACTGTATTCCTACCTAACGTAGGAAACCTAGCTGGTAGCATACAACCCACTGCCAGCAATGCCTTGGACATGTGTACATTTTGGTTGCCCTTCTTTTTAACTATAATGATACTACTTATACAACCTTAATATGTTCCATAGGTCTGCAGAAGATTAGATGGTTTATTACTTTTAAAAAAGAGCTTTTTATATACCATACTTAGTTTTGTTATAAAATATATTAATGGACTAAATTCTCACTTTTTTTTCTTTTGCAATAATGGGAGAATTCATGTGAGTTTCATAAAGTAAAATATTTTTTGCTGCTATTAACATTTTTCTGTTATTGCATGGAATCTCAGAGACTAGAGTCACAATAGGAAGCTACATAAGGTAGCATATGTATAATTTCTAAGATCATGAAGAGATAGGTTTAGTGTTCTGTCACAAAATAGCCTTTGTGGCCACTACAGAGATAATATTACCTTAGATTTCTTTATGCATGACTCTTTTGTAGCTTTTATTATATTAATAGTTATTTGTTCAAATTTTCTTCCTATATGGAAGCTCTTAAAGGCAAGAACTGTCTTTTTAGCCTAGCTCCTTTTATTGCCTCTGTACATACAGTAAGAGTTTATGAAAAATTTATAAGTTAAGTGTTCTGGGTATATGTGATTTATTCATTAAATCCACAAACATATTTTTGTCAGTCTGCTAGTCACTAAAATTTTGAAGGTGAACAAAGGGCTCTTGCCCTCAAAGAACATACAATGTGAATTTGTCTAGGATGTTCTGTTCAGTCTCTTTCTTAATTGTCCTTTTATTTCCACTAATCAAAATTAAAGTAATGGAAACTTAAAAAATTTTTTGAAAAGAAAAGTTGAAAACAAAGTCAACTGGTTAATAGTCACTACTAAGAGAAAGCAAAATAGTAAAGCAGGAGTAAGAAGATCTATCAGAATGAGTCAGCAGTATCTGGGCATGAATCTTGTAGACTACAGAGGAAATAATGTATATAGGGTCTTAGTGAAATACATCAAATGAGGAGCAGTGGCAGCAAGTATAATCTCTGTTGATGTAGTTTCAGTGAAAAAAAAGAATCTCCAAATGAGGTATGACATTATGTTAAAAGTAGAAATGAAACTTAGCAAGGTAAAGAGCAAAGCAGGACAAATAAATGACAATGAATAGGTGACCAATGTTGGGTTGCCTGTTCCTTATTCTTTGTAGGCTAATTTCTTTTGAGGTTAGATATAAGCAAGGCTTGCAGTAAATTTGAAATCTTTTGTGGGCCTCTGGTCAGAGTGGCATTGTTTTGACATGAGGACATCAGCTATTGCAAGACATTTTTTTGAAAGGAAAAACCATTTAAATCTGTGTGGAAAATTTTTACAGTATTTTAGCCATATAAAATAATGGTTAAATTATTATTCTTTGCTATTTTGGCTCCATTCTTATAATCCTTTTTTGATCATAATTCTATTTTAAGATTAATGATTTTTATTTTATCTTTTGTAAAAGTTTCTGACTCTTAGATTTCAGTTTAAGGTAACACCATATTTATACAATTCTCTATATTTCCCTTATTTTTAACCTTGAACTATATTGATGGGAAAGAAAATAAAGTTATAATAGTATAGAATTAAGTTTCCAGATATTGACAACTATACAAATTATCTAGCTAGTATGAACTGAACCATCCATTTTTCTGCCATGTCATTTATTTATAAATCTTTTTTCTTAGTATGGAGACATTTCTTTTTAACATGCTGCAAGCTAGTAATGGCCTCTTGGGCAGTAAAAGGCAGTCTTTTATTGTTGTTGTTTTTCTTCTAAGCCCCAAGAGAGTAAGTATATTCTCTTGCTTGCTTCTTAATAAGGATCTAGTATTACTCAATGCATCTCCCCTAAACAATATCTGTCAGTGAAAGGTGCCTGGGAAGCCCCTCTGCTTGTAAATTATCTCTAGTGATTAGCTGTTGTTGATGGAGCAATTACAAAAGATGAGTAAATGTTATATTATGGGTTATATTGCCCTCAATACAACATTGTATTAGCCTTTGTAATTCTGAAAAAATTGTTTTCAGATCTTTCCAAATATAATAAGATGAGAAATAAGTGAAACATAACTGCTATTTTCTAATTCCATCAAGCCCCTAAAGGTAATGTTTTTGACCCCAGGCTGGTAAGATACACATCTTTCCTGTAGCAAAAGAGATCTTTCTTTTTTTTTCTTGCCCTGTGTAATTTCTCAGACATAGGCATTTTCAAAAAGGCTGAGTATAAATGAATTAATCTATTTAGTATTGGACCCCACATCATTTCAGCTTGTGCTAATAGGGTCAAATGGGCATATCTTTTAAATGTGCTCCCATGTCATCTGTATACTTTAGCTGCATTCTGGCCTTCTGGCTCAGTATGATGCAAGAATGTAACATTTTAGCACTGCAACACAAGGAAAACCCATTCTCAATTATTCTTGCTATAAGCCATATAAACAGATACAACTTTGTTTCACAGATTTCCATTATGTAGTATTTCTACATTAGTGTGCTTGTTAACTGCATGGAAAATGGAGGTTTATGGTAGATTTTTTGATTAAAGTACTTGCTGCTTCAAGCATGATGAGAGGACTTTAACTCTAGAATCATTTAACAGTAAAAATTCAGTAATATTATAAATGACATATGATGAACATTCATTGATAGGCACTATCTTTTGTTAGTAAAGAAACATTGGAAAACTTTGCTTTTATATCCCTTATATCCTTATTATGTTTTCTTATGGTAGAATGCCTGATTTTCCTTTTTTCATTAATGGTTGTGTTACGACTTCACGTAGGCAGTAGATTTTATTGAATATTCTTTAATTCGTTTTATTTTTATATATATTTTTATACCAGCATATCCCAATATATACCCCACAAAATGTTAATGGGCTGGGTTAAATGAAACAGAAAGGTTTCTTTTTACTGTGGGATAAATCCTTTTTATTACTAGTATATGTAACAGCAGCAATATGTTTGATTATTCTGTGATAATTTCTCATGGCATACTGTTTTGTCCTGTGCTGTTGCTAAAATTGCAGTCCTGTTTTTGTTTTCTTGGACTCATATAAAATTAGTGAATATTTAACTCAGTTGAGGGTCCTCAGAGCATCAGCTATTAGAAACTATTTTTTTTTTCTCCTGTTATTTGTCTTTAGAAAAGAAAATATTTCAGTTGGTGTTTTTATAGGATCAGGAAGAAACTCAGAAAATTTACAACTGTTTCTGGTTCCATCCTGCTGGGATTCTTTTTAGGGGAGCAGTCTCTCCATAAAATAAATATGTATGGCTACTGTCCATATAGCTTGAGCATCAGAACTGTAAGAAAGTTCAAGTATCTTAGCTGAGGGACCTTGTCCACTAGAGAATTTTTGAGGTCATTGCGAGTTCAGGAATTTGGAGGTCTAAGTGCTGATTTCTAAACTGAAAGAGACAATTTAAGAGGAAAGCAAAAAAGAGAAACTGTCCTGAAAGATTGAGAGACAGATTGTGCAAGAAATAGTGACATATTTTCCTTTGAGTTTTTTGAAGAAGATTTCTTGCTTAGGTGAACTTTACTATTGCTAATAAACTTATGATGGGATACGTAAGAAAAACTACACTTTTAGGTAAAATTAGGATAAGGAAGAAACTTTAACCTTAAAATCGCCTGAAAATCTCAACAGTTCTTTTCATAATAACTGTAAGGTGCTGCCATTTACCAAGGTATGCTTCTTTAATTAAACTTACTTTTTTTCAGGTACCAGCATTCAGGATATTAAGAGAACTCTGGAAATTGTGCTGCATTTATCTTCAAAGTTTTTTTATTTAATGTGTTTTTCAGTTTCATTTTATGATGTTTATTAGAAAGTGTGATTACTGTGTTTTGCTTATTTTCCCCCATTTCATTCCAGTTGTGGGCTAAATATTATTTGGATCTACTTTAACCATTATCATGTAATTTCTCTGAAGATTAGCCTATTTTATAACTTCTCAGAACACATTTAAAGACTACCTGGCCTGTGTAACAAGATACTGGTTTTGTTTCAGCATGACATTTATTATCTTAGACCATTTAATTAGTGTTTAGTAGGTGAGCAGTTGACTACCAGTTGGTTTTAAAAAACAAATGCAATAATAGGGAGTGGATGAAAAAGTGAAAGTCTGAAGTAGTCCAGGGTGTTATAGGTAAGAGATCATTCAGATCAAGATTTCAAGAGAAAAAAACCTTCCTTATGCATTAATGTTAAAATTTGATCTTATCTGGAAAGGGCCTATGCAATTTTTTGAGAGGCCCTCTTGATTTTCCCTTTCCCCTTCTTTTTCCCCTCCCCCCTCCCTTTATAGAACTAAATATGTCTGGCTGTCTGATTTGGTTGCCAGACTAAAATTAGCCCATAGTGATCTGGCAACTATAATATTTAAAGTCTTCTAGCTTGATTTGTTTTGACATGTACATCTAGTGGGGAGGGAAATATTATGGTAAGTAGTCACACCCTAAATTTATGACCTGTTTGGATTGAGTGACCACGTATTCCAGTTGCCTGGGGATAGTCTCACTTTACATCTGTTACTTATGTGTAATTTTTGATAACTCCCCCTTTTACTCTCAAAAGTGTTCTAGTCCAGTGAGGAACTCTGTGGCCACTTTGTATTTTGATAAATGGTATTGATTTACTTCAAATACCAGTCTCTAGAGTTAGCAATTATATCACAACTGCATAAGGACAGGTTTCTGGTTTTCCTCCTCTTTCCTGAAGCTTCTCCAAGATTCTCCTCTTGACATCACTGTTTTTACCTTTATTGATTTAAATAGATGCTATCTCTTCCCATGACTCTTTCCATAGCATATTTAGTGCCATTCTTAGACTTTGAGTTCAAATTGTGATACTGAATTTGCACTATGGTTGCAAAACAGAATTAGTGTGGCCCTTTGTAGCTGGATAGAAATTAGATTTCTGATCAGTTGCACTTGTTTGCAAGGGATGAAGGGGTGAAATGAGGATATAAAGGGAAGGAAGACACATTAGGGAGACTGAGCAGTAAGCAACCATTTATTCTAAAAATAATTTTGTTTAAATGAGTAAGTTTGTCATAGGGTATGGTGAGTTGGTGGCATTTTGTGCTAGCTTGACTTACTGCTTATAAAATTCACTTCAAGAATTAGGGATTTAACATAAATAAAATACATTAAATCCTAAGAAAATCTCCTCTGATTCCAATTTTGTGTATTCTAATATGTATATATTTATTACTTTATATGAATTGTATTTTATTCTGAATGTAATGCTTATTTTAATGCATTAATGTTAATGTTTTTAATAAATTATTACAATTGGCTATGAGGAATTTCAAACCTATAAAGTGAACTAGAACTCATTTAAACTGACTAGTAATTCTGTAACTTTTATTTTACAGGTCATGTAATGTTTGCAGAAATAAAAATGGAGAATGGAAAGTCAAAAGGCTGTGGAACAGTCAGATTTGACTCCCCAGAATCAGCTGAAAAGGCCTGCAGAATAATGAACGGCATAAAAATCAGTGGCAGAGAAATTGATGTTCGCTTGGATCGTAATGCATAATTTCAAGCCATGGTTGGAACATTCCTACATCTGTTTTGCTGAATCTCCTAGTAAAAGTCATTTTTTTAAGTAATATTGTATGCTTACAAAAGCTGTAAAAATGAACTTTTAAAACTCCCACCAGCTTTTAACAGTATAATGTTAAAAATATACTGTAATTTTTGTTAATCTCAAGTTTGGGTTTTTAAAGACTGCAAGTCTTGTCATTCAGTTTAAATGAATGGTTATACTGTTTTTAATGAAATAAGCCATTTTCTTGTTGTTTTCAGTACTACATAGTGGGATTTGTTTGCTCTAGTTTCTCCAGTTTTTATCAACTTATTGTAAAGTAAAACATAGATTTTTTCCCCCCAAAACTTCTGTTTTATAATATGTTTTTGTTCATGAAAAGAAAGGTCTCAGAAGAATTGGGATGTGATTTGGTTGGTTTTAAATTACTGTAAGTTTTAGATTCTAAAGTTCAGGATTTTTAAAGTTTGATTTAAATGAAGAAATGGATTTTTGTCTCTGCCCCTCCCTGCCATTCACATTTTCTGCATAACACTCTGAATAATATCAATCTCCACAGCCCCTTATTTTATTATTTCCAATAATTCCAAGTTCATATAGAACTGATAATGTAGCAAGCCCCAAGTATGATAATAGGCAGACTACTCCCAACTTTCTGTCTAGTTTCCAGTCATTAAAGTGAACTGCTAAAAAAAGAAAAATAATTGAAATGTTGAGAGAGATGGTTATATAAGTTAGTCCTCTGCTGTTTACTTCTACAGGACCTGATCCATTTATAAATGCAGTTTTAATAAACCATGGAATACCAAGGCACAACATATCAAACACATTGGATCCCACGATGTTAGACATAGCCATATCTCCTTTCCCTACAGAAGAAAAGCATATTGTTAAAATGTGCTTACCAATACTGTATTTTATTAATAATCTTCATAAGAAAAGAAACACTGGATACTTTTTTTGTTGTTGATTCATTTTGAAAAATTGTTGTTAGAATAAATGTCTTAATGAATTTGTATTTTAAAATTTTTCTTGAGTTAGTATTTAAAGTCTTAACATTTATTTAATAATTATATTTATTAAACCATTTTTCAATAAGGTGTATAGCTTACTTGTTGCTTTTCATTGTAATTTAACATGGTTAATTATTATTTAATGCACATTTCAAATGAATATTATTTGGGGGATTAGACTGAGTGAAATTAACTTGCTATTAAATAGTAAACATTTCCTCGAGTCACTTTTTTTTCCCTTCAAAGTATATTGCTGAGGAAGTAAATATTTTTAAAGCTACTTTTACTCATTCCAGGCTTGTATAATGACCATCGCAGCTTGAGGGACCTAGTTCTTACCTTTTCTTGCAACCAACACACTTGCAATTGTGTCTGGTATGCTTGTTCCTGCTGCTAATAAAGTAAGGCCCATTACTGTATCTGGAATTTCTAGTGTTTCCCCTGTAATAAACAGATACTTCAAGTTACAAATCTTACAGATTCACTAACCATTCTTTGCAGTTATTTTTGATATTTCCTTCCTGAACAAAAATAAAATAGGCACATTTAGAATTCAGAGCCAATATGTGCTTGCTTAGTTTTTTAGCTAGCAAAATATTTGAATCAGGTTGTTAATTTGGGTAACCCAGTTAGCATAGATTTTTTTTAATGACATATCTAAGGATATGTAACAGTCAAAATTCTGCCAACGAGAAATTTTCCTGTTTGATATTATTACAGAAGATGTTTATGTCCACCGTTATTTTCATCAGGGCTGTGCTGAATATTTGCTAATGAGACTGATCATTCCTCATTTCCATTCTTAAAAATTTTTCTTAAATTAGAGTTAAGCAAATTTATTATAGCTATCTTTAAGCTATAAATATGTTAACACTTATGTACCATTTATTACGTTCTACTTTAGTGGTACACCTTAATTTAGTGATTTTTTTGAGGGGGGAGAAGTTTATTAATCTTTGAGGAAGACAAAACCTGTTTGTTTTCTACTTGAGTCTAACATATGGTCCCAATTTATTAATACTTCTGTTAAATTTGATGTTAGGTCAACATTTTTCAAAACTGTATTTATTCTCAGAAAAAGAACCAGAGAGAAGATTTTTTTAAAAAGGATATGTAACTGTTCTTTTAATGTTGTAATTGAAAACTTGGTTTAATATCTTTTTCTTTATTTCTCTTTATTGCTTAAAATGCAAATGAAAATAACTTAATTAGAAAGTAGCTTATTTATTGCATGCTTATATATTGATACTGGAATTGGAATTGGTTGTTAATTTCTGTTACTGGCTTTGCTAGAATTCATATGTGCATAAATAACACTAGTATTTGTCATCTTGGGGGCTGTTCTGTGATCTATTACATGATTTCTGTTCTCTCTTAATTTTCCTAATATCAAATGTGTTCTGGCTGAGTGAATTTGGATAGATATAATATGCAAGCTAATTGGACTTTTTCATTTTTCTCATTAAAAAAAGAAGAAATAGTCCGCTTTTTGCTAGCATAATATTCTAATACTTACATTAATTTGGGAAAAGTCAAGGGTCAACAAATTTTTTTGTCTGTGAGCGGCCAGATAGGAATTATTTAGGGTTTGCAGGCTGTGTGGTTTCCGTTGCATTTATTCAGCTTTTCCAATGTAGTGTGAAAGCAATCATAGATAATATGTAAAACTTTATGAATAAAAACAAGCTGGGTTATTTTGGCACACTGGCAGTAGTTTGTTCACCTCTGCTATCAGTCAATTCAGGTTAACCTTTGTAGGAGAAATTACAGATGATTTTTGTCTTTGTTGATAGTTTTTTGTTTGGGGACTATAGTGGATTATGGCCAAGCAGCAGTAGTTAAGTCTTAATCATGAAGGTAGTAGAAACCTAGAATTACACTTTATTTTATACCCTTTTCTCTCATTTCATAGTATGTTTGTGTTGCCATGTTGAAAAAAACAAAATATAATCTAATTTAGTGGTGAGCACCCATTGTTTTCCCAAAAATAGAGCTCCTTGCTCTGTTTTTTTTTTTTTCCTTATGTAATGGAATTGGATATAAAGAGTTTATTACGAACCCCATGGACTGTGATTAAATTATTAGCATAATAAAAAGACATTCTATGAATTTGACTTCATTTACAAGATGATTTCTTGAATTGTACCCCAGGCTGAATAACAGTGGAAAATACAGTTTATATATAATATACAACTCACAAACCCAAATGATCTTGTTATAGTAATACTTAATCATTTTGTAAATGATACTAATCTTCAGCTTTGCTGAAATTAGCTGTGTAGCTAGACTACTTTGAGTGAACATAAGCAATTTGTTCTTATATGAAATTATTTTCAAGTTGTCCTATTGTACTTAAAATACATACCAGTTATTGTGACCATCCAGACCAGGATATATGTAAATGCAGATATCCATAGTGCAGACATGAAAAAGGTTATCACAAAGTAGTTTTTCCAAAACTTTCTTCTACAATCTGGTGTGGTTAGAAAAAGTAATGTGATAATAGGAAGGGATAATACCCAGAAAATTCTTTTTAAGTCTGCTTCAGGCATGTTGAAAACACTTGGTTGATCTGTTGTGAAAAAATTAAACACTTTTGAGTTTTCTCAGTTGCTAATTAAGTTAGAAATGTCTACTTAGAATGCTATATTGAAATAAATTGGCTGTGTCAGTTTTTAAAAGGCTGTTTAAAACATTTGAGTACCTCATTACTGACATTGCTGGTGAAAAGAAACTAATTGAAACTTTAGGGCAGACAGTATAAGATGTGATACTCAGCATTTCTTTATTTGGGGCCTTAAATTTATCAAAATGTCTTGGGCCATTCCCTAAATATATTACAGATAGTGTTTATGAAGTGTCAATTGGACATCTCATGTAGATTGTCTTCGGTAACTTTTTGCTTAGGGGATTAACCTGGCCTCTAACCTGGCTACTCCAGTTGTCTCCACTTCACAATACTGATGATGCCTCTGCCTGCCCTATGTATCAGATAATGTGTACTTAGAGAATATAACATAATTATAGCATCATCTTTTTTATTAAGTTGCACATCCTAATTCTTACTGGAAGTGGTTTTTCTGTCCTGTTTCATTACTATTTTATTTATTCAGACTTTTCCAAAGTTCATAGAACCTTAAAGTAGGAGCTAGTATATCATCTACAATGTAACTTATGAAAATTGAGTATATTTCTTAATTTAGTGAAAGACAAGGATAATGATAATATATTGGATAAAAATGGGAATTTAAAATTGTTAAAAAAAATAAAATAAAATTGTTTAAAATTTGTATGGCATTTACAAATTGGATGAAATCATGTTAAAACTAATGCTAGTACAGTAACTCTTAAAAAGCTTGCCAAACTTCAACCAATGTGCCATTAAGTAATATTAGATATAATTTTAACATATCAAAGAGTTTGGATTGGTTCCTTTGCGTTTCTTATTAAAAACTTAATTTAGAGATGCACACATGTTATACCTGAAAGAGCAGAAGCTAAAATTTTTATAAGAAGGGGGAAAAGTCATTTCAATTTTTTAAGTAGTAAATTAGAATAAGCCACCCTCCTAAAGGCTTGATTAAAATTAGAATCTGTTTTAGACAACCACTTTATAAAATAGTAACCTATGAACTTATAATTCTGATCATAGCTGAATTTGACTTCCTAATGAACATATTTACCTAAATGTTTTGCTACAGCTTTAAACAGTAAACCTCAACTGTTTTTCTTCATTCTTCCAAACCAGCCCCTTTTCCTGAGTTCCCAGTTTTAATAAGCGGTGTTCTCATTTTCTTAGTCAAGATTCGAATGTAGGAGCTATCTTGGTTCCTTTTTCTGGACCCATATAGTCTCAGTTGCTAAGTCTTGGTAAAGCTTCCTTCATATAGTCTCACATCTGTTCTCTTTTATTCCTACCACTTTCACTTGGTCTAGGCACCTAGTAAACATATCAACTGTTGTAATAGCCTCTTACACACCTCCTTGTCTCTTACTTCATATTTTAGTTCACTGAATATGAACATAACTCAGGGTAACATTACTAAGATAACAGTTCTGTTAATTTCTTTCCTCACAAACCTTCCAAGATTCTTACAATAGCATTTAAGATTCTTCTCATCCTATGTCTTTCTTTCTACCTTCCCTCTGTTTCCTTACTATACATATACTGTGCTATATGTGCTTTACTCTTATCTCTGCATCAGTAGCTGTTATTTACTGGTCGTAACATCATGTCATTAGTCAAAATCTTACTGGTCCAGCAAGGCCCAATTTAAATGCCCCCTTCTCTGTGAAAATTTCCTAACTGTCCTCACCACATTTTGATAATCTGTCCCATTTGTGAACCACAGTCACACTTTATTTTTTTATGCTACTTACACGTTCGTATTTTAACTATTTTGTATTTCCTATGATTTTGGAAGTTCCTTAAGAGTAGCGACTTAGTCTTTATCATTTCTGAGTCTTCACAGTCTTACATAATACCTGCTGAATTGAAATTTTAAAGTGCTGCTTTTGTGAATAGTCTTAATAATGGGCAGGATTTAGTGATTACCTTCAGAAACTTGACTAAGACCATGTAAACTTATAGAGAGCTGAGAGTAGCCAGAGTCTTCATAAAATATTCCACTATCAGTTCTTGATTGCCAACGAATGAATGGTTGACTTTCATCTTCCCATCCCATCAGTGGCTGTTGTTCACTTCTCTCCATAGCTTTGGCAAGACAGGTGCAGCAAGGACTGCATTTCTTTATAATATATTGGTTAATTTTAATGTCAAAACACAGCACCAAAACATATAATCCATATATCAAAAGCAGTAAAGTTCCTTCATACCTATAAATTAAAGAAGAGAAATTTGTGTTTTTAAATTAAAAATGAAAGTCATTTTGGTGCTGATAGCTTTTGAGCAGTATCTATTGAATGATTTTCTAACAAAAGTAGCCACAGAACAATAAAACATTTCTAGATTTTTTTTGTAGATTTGTCCAAACTTAATTACAGTATTATTTCTAGATTTTTTTTTGTAGATTTGTCCAGACTTGGTTACAGCATTATTGTAAGTTTACTGATAAAAACTGGACACTTCTATGTTAAAAAAAAAAAAAAAAAACCACCACGAGATCAACAAATTCATTGTTTTTACTTGTAGATACCTTTCAAATGGTAGGTATAAAATGCAATGAAAATGATAATTGGAGATTTTCAAAATAAGTGTAAAATTAGTGAATAGTGGTGAACATTTTCTACCTCAGCTCATTGGCACAATGCATTCCCCCAAATACTTTAAGTCATTTCAACTATCCAAGTTTTCTGGTATAGGAACTTTGTGTAAAATATTATTCAGAATATGGGAGACTTTAGCTGAGATTTTTCAGTTTGCTATACAGAGCATTTTTAACGATTTTAATGTAGGTGAAGTTGGTTTACAGTCACAAGAAAACAAGGTGTTCTAAAATATAAAATTATACTTTGGGAACCAAGAACTGTTTCTCTGTACTCTGGCAATTAACAAAAGCCATCACATTTGAACCTTGCATTTACCTTTTATTTTATAGCCAGGAAATCTCTGTTACATCTTAAGGAGCAGTTCTGATTTCCCTAATTGAGGGAGCATTAGCTTGGGTACCCTCACAGTCACTGTCCCTTACAGATGACTGCTGAATTCTAGAAGGATTTCTACTCTACCAACATGGACTGTCTTAGGGAGACAGACTAGATGACAAGATGATTAGTTTAGAAATTATGCTTCTGGCTGGGTTTTAAGTTTCTTGATAGCAGGTTTTATGCAGTGCTGCAAAGTTGTGGTTCTCCAGTTGGGCACCATTTACTTTTTTTTTTTTTTGAGACAGAGTCTCGCCCTGTCACCTAGGGTGGAGTGCAATGGTGCAATCTTGGCTCACTGCAACCTCCACTTCCCGGGTTCAAGGGATCCTCCTGCCTCAGCCTCCCAAGTAGCTAGGATTACAGGTGTGTGCCACCACACCCGGCTAGTTTTTTGTGTGTGTTTTTAGTAGAGACGAGGTTTCACCATGTTGGGCAGGCTGGTCTCAAACTCCTGACCTCGTGATCTGCTCACCTTGGCCTCCCAAAGTGCTGGGATTACAGACATGAGCCACCGTGTCCGGCCACATTTTTTTCTATTTATCCAGTGTCCTCTGGAAGCTATGCAATGGTTAACCTGTGTAGCTGTGTTTTACATTTCATTATCCCTTATATCTAGCACCTAGTAGGTGCCTGCTGCTTACTAGTTGAAAAAGTTTGTATTTGTCTACTCAGTCACCCCCTTTTTCATTTTCTTGGACCAGCTAGTCACAGAGAGATCATAGAGAACGCAAACAATTTTTAATATTGAAAGCTGAGCATTGTTAGTTTTTAGAAGAAGTCTGTAGTTTCTCCTGAATGAGCATCAGAAATTTGGAGGAATTTTAAATGACTTCATTTACATGCTCTCCCATCCTTCTCCAGCCTTTTGTGACCATGACCACTTCTAACCAAGGCAAGGTATGCAGTAACCCAGCAGAAAAAAAACCTAATGGTTGTGGCTTTAGTGGACAACAGAAGTTGGGAAACTTTCTGACTAGGCAGCCAGTGGGGAGAGGAAAAGTGGTGGTCTCCAGTCACTGGTGAGAGGAAAAAGGAGACTGTGAAGTGACTAAAAAGAAATTTCGAACTAGTGAGAACTGAATCAGCAATTGTGATGAGGTTAACTCACAGACCTGTTGGAATATGGTGTGGAAGTGGGAGATGAAGGGACTGAAATAAGACTTCTGAAAAAAATGTTACTAAAGCATTAGAATTTCATAAAATCTCTGTAATTTTTATGTAAGAATAATTTTGAAGCTTACCAGTAAACTTGGTTGTCATATATTATACCAAGAACTGCTGCTACACTAATTGCGTATGCTGCACAGTCTCTGAATAGGGGCCAACATGATAGTGTTGAGACCTGTAAAATGATAAGTTATTATTTCCATTACATTGTAACTTCAAGTACAATCCTTAGTATAATACTAAAATTGTTTGTATGTTTGTAGTTAAATATTGTTATCTTTTACATATTGCTCAGATAAAAATAAACAGCAATTGTGTTCAAACTTACACAGAATTTCATAAATCTAACCATGGGCTATTTGTGGATTAACTTTAAATTGAATACATGTTGTTTTTCTACTGATTAATAAATTTGATTGCACATATTATTAGTGGCCTGTTGTCCATCCCAGACTACAAAGAGTTATCTTTAGAATTTTTTAAGACAATAAATATTGTTGAATGGTTTTGCTACATACCATATTAGATAGCAAGCCACAGGCTGCACAGATGCCAAGGAGATTATAAATTGCAGATCCAAGAATGGTGCTAATGCCAATATCTCCCTTTGTGATAAATACACCTATGCGCAAGATAGTAGCAGCCGAGTTAGCGTTAGCTTGAAGAAAATAAAATCACACTGTGTCAACAAAAAGTATAAGAAGCAATATTTACCTAGGAAAGCAGTAACTAATTCAGGAGCTGAACTACCCGCTGCCATGAAAGTTGCGCCTGCAACATCCTGAGACAATCCGAGGGCTGAACATAAATAAAATGATTGTTATGCCTAATAAAGTGAAAGAGTAGTCTTTACAACTAAACACAATAGATACTCAGAGCTACAGCGTCACATAAAACCACTAATATTTACTTAAACTTTATACAGATTAATAGTTGCAGTGTTTTGCTTCTTTATGAATTCATTACCGAATACTTCTATAGATAGGGTGAGAAGGCCGAGACTAAAGGAAGTGCCAAATGTAGGGTTATTTGGAATCAGAAAAGCCTCTTTTCTAGCTGGAGGGCTTTTAGGTGAATAGCAACAGCATGGCTTTGAAAATTAAAGTAATTTGGAAATTGTAACCCAACTGAAAGAAGAAAAAAGTTTTTTAGATCTATAATGAAGTTGAACTGAGCTTGTTCACAAATTTACACAAATCTGTCATTTCAACTGTCTATTCAAATTTTGTGGTATGGGAACTTTGTGTAAAATACTCAGAATATGGGAGGCTTTGGCTGGGGTTTTTCAGTTGCCACACAGGGAATATTTGATGATTTTAATGTAGCTGAATTTGGCTTATAGTCACAAGAAAACATGGATATTCTAAAAAAATTTGCAGTTTCAACTTTGTCTAGTTACAAATGAGTGAAAATTACTTAACTAGATTCAATATTGTGTAACCTCTTGATTTAAAACATGGATCTATTAAAAATTTTCGAGGAACTTTCCAGAACGCTCGGTGAGAGGCGGAGGAGCGGTAGCTGTCCGAGCTGCGCACAGCTCTGCGCTCCTTTCCTCTCTTTCACACACCGACCTCAGCCCGCTCACCGGCAGTAGAAGATGGTGAAAGAAACCACTTACTATGATGTTTTGGGAGTCAAACCCAATGCTACTCAGGAAGAATTGAAAAAGGCTTATAGGAAACTGGCCTTGAAGTACCACCCTGATAAGAATCCAAATGAAGGAGAGAAGTTTAAACAGATTTCTCAAGCTTACGAAGTTCCCTCTGATGCAAAGAAAAGGGAATTATATGACAAAGGAGGAGAACAGGCAATTAAAGAGGGTGGAGCAGGCGGCGGTTTTGGCTCTCCCGTGGACATCTTTGGTATGTTTTTTGGAGGAGGAGGAAGGATGCAGAGAGAAAGGAGAGGTAAAAATGCTGTACATCAGCTCTCAGTAACCCTAGAAGACTTATATAATGGTGCAACAAGAAAACTGGCTCTGCAAAAGAATGTGATTTGTGACAAATGCGAAGGTAGAGGAGGTAAGTAAGGAGCAGTAGAGTGCTGTCCCAATTGCCGAGGTACTGGAATGCAAATAAGAATTCATCAGATAGGACCTGGAATGGTTCAGCAAAGTCAGTCTGTGTGCATGGAGTGCCAGGGCCATGGGGAGCGGATCAGTCCTAAAGATAAATGTAAAAGCTGCAATGGAAGGAAGATCATTCGAGCGAAGAAGATTCTAGAAGTTCATATTGACAAAGGCATGAAAGATGGCCAGAAGATAACATTCCATGGTGAAGGAGACCAAGAACCAGGACTGGAGCCAGGAGATATAATCATCATGTTAGAAGGAGCATGCTGTTTTTACTCGACGAGGAGAGGACCTTTTCATGTGTATGGACGTACAGCTCGTTGAAGCACTGTGTGGCTTCCAAAAGCCGCTATCTACTCTTGACAACCGAACCATAGTCATCACCTCTCATCCAGGTCAGATTGTCAAGCATGGAGATATCAAGTGTGTACTAAATGAAGGCATGCCAATTTATCATAGACCATTTGAAAAGGGTCGCCTAATCATCGAATTTAAGGTAAACTTTCCTGAGAATGGCTTTCTCTCTCCTGATAAACTGTCTTTGCTGGAAAAACTCCTACCGGAGAGGAAGGAAGTGGAAGAGACTGATGAGATGGATCAAGTAGAACTGGTGGACTTTGATCCAAATCAGGAAAGACGGCGCCATTACAATGGAGAAGCATATGAGGATGATGAACATCATCCCAGAGATGGTGTTCAGTGTCAGACCTCTTAATGGGCCAGTGAATAACACTCACTGCTGGCATTTTATGTGCAGTAGTGAATGAGTAAGGACTGTAATCATAATATGCACAGTACTTGCTCTTGTTTTTGTTTTAATCAACTATAGTATTGTTTTAAAAAGTTAAATGAAGAATAAAGGCAAATATAAAAGCTCTGACTTTGCCCTGTATGGATGATGACTTCAGTGTGCAAAATGAAGTTTAATACCTGTAAAAACTACTTTACAAAGAAGTTCCCCTAGCATTGCTAGGCCAAACCTTGTAATTGACTTCAGCTATGTACATGGACAATATTAGACTGAAATGCTAGGTGTATGTATTGGCTTCAGTGTATGACCCTTCATTGTTAAACTATGAAAGTAAAACTGTATTTAACTGGCAATAAGAAAAAAAAACTGTAGAGAAGTGTTGGTCTGTATAGTTCTTGTATTAAGTGGGATTCATTGTAATGCCTCTGCATTTATTCTATTGCCTCAACTGTTACTTGAAGATGGCATAATATATAATTTATCCTGTGGTATCAGTGATAAAAATGATACCTTTCTGTAGGAGGGGTTTATCATAATAAGCTGCTTCTTGAAGCCTTGCACTTCCAAAATTGTTTCCTTCTGCTGTGCCATCCATATATATATATATATATATATATATATATATATCCATATAAAAATTTTTCTCTAGGAATGTAAGAAAATACTGAAATACTATAGAAATAGTTTGTGACTATCCTCCAGACTTACAAGCATGCAAGTTCATAAACTTAAGTGACTGACAAGATGGGAGTATTTGATTCCTCAAGGACCTAGAAATAGAAATTCCATTTGACCCAGCAATCCCATTACTGGGAATATATCCAAAGCATTATAAATCGTTCTACTATAAGGACACATGCACACAAATGTTCATTGCAGCACTGTTTACAATAGCAAAGACCTGGAACCAGCCCAAATGCCTACTGATTGACAGGGAAAATGTGGCACATATACACCATGGAATATTATGCAGCCATCAAAAACGATGAGTTCGTGTCCTTTGTAGGGACAAGGCTGAACCTGGAAACCATCAATCTCAGCAAACTGACACAAGAGCTGAAAATCAAACACTGCATGTTCTCACTCATAGGCGGGTGTTGAACAATGAGAACACATGGACACAGGGAGGGGAGCACTACACACTGGGGTCTGTTGGGGGCAAACGGGAGGGACAGCGTGGGGTGGGGAGTTGGGGAGAGATAGCATGGGGAGAAATGCCAGATATAGATGAAGGGGAGGAAGGCAGCAAATGACACTGCCACGTGTGTACCTATGCAACAATCTTGCATGTTCTTCACATGTACCCCAAAACCTAAAATGCAATGAAAAAAAAAAAAACTTTTGGCCCTTTCGATTTTAGGGCCAATATTGACCTACCATAGGAAGGAACAGAACAGCCTTTGGGAAGGCTGAGGTAGGTTTGCATAAGAAACCTCCAACCAGGCTTTACTGATAAATTATAAACCAGCCAATAGAAGTAGCATGCCCTACATTAAATTACCTACCCTAGGTCACAAAGTTAGTATCCAAGTCAGAACTAGAATTTGGGTTTTCAAGACTTGATGGCAACTCTGTTGATGTTTATTGTCATTTACTATGCCTATTGGATTTTGAGGCTTCAGTCTTCCCAGACCCTCAAACTCTGGTGTGCTTGAGTCCTTGTCACAGGTGATCAGTATTTCCTTCTTATTGTTGCCTGCACTCAGGTCGACTTTGTTCTCTAGTCTGCTGGGACTGCACTTGAACTTACTGATTCCTTTTTTGTTTCTTGGTGTGGCAGATTGTATATTACAACAATAGTTACAATATTTTTCTGCTCCACATAGTTTTCGAGAACCCTAAATCCTCTATAAACAACAACAAAAAAGTAGTCTCCTCCTCCTGAACCTGAATGAGCCTTTGTGACTGATTTGACTATTAGTGTACAGCTATGGCAGAGTCATAATATTTTTGAGGCTAGGACATAAAAGGTGATACAACTTCCTTGGTGTAATCACTTGGGACATTTCCACTAAGCTATGACATAAGTCCTGCTACTTTGTTGAAACCTCCATACTGGAGAGACCTCATGAAAAGCCCTTATAGAAATAGCGATGCCTAAGGTATTGCTGCTGTTTCAGTCCCCACATTTTGAAACTGCCCAGCCTAGGCACTAGACATATGAGAGAGTGAGCTCTCAGATGATTCTAGCTCCATTCTCTGACTATACCTGCACGAGAGATCCTTGGCAAGAACCACCTAGCTGAACTCAGTAAACCCCCCAAACCGTGAGAAGTAATTGTTTTTAGCCACTAGGTTTGGGGTGATAGTTAAGTCATATGGTGGTTCATTTATTTATTACATTTATTGAGTACTACATGCCAGATGCTTTTTTAATGTGCTAGTAATATGGCAGTGGACAAAACAGACAAATACTCCTGCTCTCACAGAGCTTTACTTTTAGTAAGGCGAAACAGATAAGATAAGGAAAATCGGCATGGTGTTAGAAATAAGTTGCAAGGAGTAAAGGCAGGGAGGGGAGAAAGAGAAAAATGTCAGAGAGGAAGGACTGAAATTTTAGATTGGATAACCAGAAAGGACTTAATTGAGAAAATAACTAAAGACTTTGAAGCGAGGAGCTAGTCACTTGTATATCTGGGCTAAAAATATTCTATGCAGAATAAATGACTGCAAAGGTTCTGAGGTAGAGGCTAGCCTGTGTGGTGGAGATACAGAGGACCTGCATGTCTAGAATGGAGAGTGTCCGGGGAAAGCAGTAGGTGATGAGATCAGAGGCAATAGGCAGATCATGTAAGGCTTTGTGGATTCCAGTAAGGACTTTGGCTTTCATTTTGAAAGATGTGGGAAGTACCTAGAAATCTGTCATCCACATATTATCTGCTGATGATGCCAGCTCCAGTGATTAATTTTATCCCGTGGGGTAATTTGGTCTGAGAGATCCAAGCAGCCCTAATCTGAGCTGTTTGACACCTGCAAAACCATTGTGAAAAGTTCTCTTGCGGTAGTTAGAATGATTTAGGCCAGGCCCTCTAATCTATTTGCCTTTGGTCATGTCGCTTGCTGAACATCTATCTGCAGTGACTAGTGAGGTGAGAAATAAATGGTTTGTGTAGTTTACATTGTATCCTAGTCCATTTTGTGTTGCATAAACGAATACCTGAGGCTGGGTAGTTTATAAAGAAAAGAAGGTTTACTTGGCTCGTGATTCTTCTGTCTGGAAAAGTTCAAGATTGGGCATCTGGTGAGAGTCTCAGGTGGCTTGCACTCATGGAAGATAAAGGGGAGCTGGTATGAGCAGAGATCACATGGTGAGAGAGGAAGCAAGACAGACAGGTGGGTAGTGCCAGGCTCTTTTAAACAACCAGCTCTCTAAAGGAACTAAAGAGGGAGAATTCACCCCCTAGGTGGTAACCTCCATGATCTAAACACCTCCCATTACTCCCCATCTCCAACATTTGGGATCAGATTTCAACATGAGGTTTGGAGTGGACAAATATCCAAACCATAGAATATTTTCTAGCATTTCTTTTCCTGATTAGAGTGATTACATATATATATGTATACATACATATACAAGAATATGTATACTCTAATCACTCAGTATGTATGTATATATAGACACACGTATATGCTATATTCTTATTACAATTCTGATGAGTACAACTGGTCATAATATTTAAAACAGAACAAAAGGATAAAGCAGATGGCTCTGTAATTTTTTCATTTTAGAAATGAAGTAAATAATACATTCATGGTATACAACACACTCCCATATACATAATTTAATATCAACTATCCTGAGATATGAGTGTTGATATTCCATTTTATAGATAAACAGGCCCAGGAGGTAAAATAGTATCACATGGATTGCAAGGGTCTTAAATGTTGAGAGTTAGGGCATAAACTCTGAGCCTGTTGATTCTAAGCCCAATATTGCTTTTATTTTGCCACAGAAACCCAATATAAGAACTGAATCTTTTTTGTTTACACTTTGTGGCACTGGCACCATAATCACCCTCATTCAATTATTTCCTGGTCAAAAAAATAGTTACTTAGAGCCAAGAATACTTAGGAAGTTTTCTAGCACATTCTAGAGAATTTATAAATTTAGTGCTGCTGGATATTATCATGAATTGTCTTCCCAAATCAAATCAGTGCTAGATAATATGTGGAAGAAATTGAAAAAGAACAGAATGCCTTATCTTAAAGTAACTGTCCAAACAGTGCAGCTGAATACTGAGCTGTCTTCATTTAGCACTAGCTGAAGAATGCTTCATTAGAAAACTCAGTCTCAAGAGACAGAGAAGGTGATTTATTGGGCTGTTGCAAGTAGGAAAATAGGTGGTCCTTTAGAAAGGTTTCAGTCACATAAGGCAGTACAAATAAAGCTTGTTCCTATTCACTGCACTCAAATTATGAAAGGAAAGATTTTGTGTAGAAGGATATATAAAACTTAAAGATATTTTAACAAATTATTTCTTAACGTTCTAAGAATATTTTATAAAATGTTTTATACCTTTGAACTTTAGAATAGATTGCTTTGTCTTCTCTGACCTTTTGGGTAAAATTTCTTTCCTCTATAGTTTATTACTAAAGATAAATTTTTTCTATTTTTTACCTCCCATAGCTATTATTCCTTTTTTCCTCTATCACTCTAAAGGAATAATCACATATCCTAGAAGATATAGTAGAAACGTTCAACTTCAGTTTTCTTTATAGGTTTAGGTATCAACATGTTGTTTATATAAAACACAACTTCCTGATAATGTGCTGATTATTGAAATTCATCAGACTTTTTCTTAAGTGTGTTCTGTGATGCCATGTTAGAGAGTTAATAATGGTTTTTGAAAATCGCCTTCTGGAAATATTATATAGTAGGAAGAATATTAAACTAAAACCGAGACCTGGATTCAGCCCTGCCAGTAACTTGATATGAGACTTAAGTTATTTAGATAAGCCTCATATTTTGCCCTCTGTGAAGTGGAGGGTCAGACTACACAATCTTTAAGGTCTCATCTATTTTTAAAATTTTTGCTCAAAATTATAGAATGTGAATTCTATCATTTAAGGCTCTATACCATTTCTTATTTTTAATTAAATTTCTTTTATAATACCTATGCCCCTCCGAGACTACATTACCGAAATTGAGAAGATGAGGGTAAAAACGG
Source organism: Sapajus apella (assembly GCF_009761245.1). NCBI lineage: Eukaryota > Metazoa > Chordata > Mammalia > Primates > Cebidae > Sapajus > Sapajus apella. The sequence goes on from NW_022436977.1 coordinate 17,141,520, forward strand.
AGTGAGGAATACTTTTATCATTATATTTGAACCACTCTGATCATTTTAATATGTGTCTAGTCCTTTTCACAATGCACATTTTAAAATAGTTACAGCCATAGGCTGTATGCAATTTGGTGTCCTCTGGCATCATTAAAAAAATATGCAAACTGTTGTGCTTTGTGAATGGACTAGAGCTTTAGAAACAATCAAAAGTCTATCAGACCCAACTCCAGTGACTATGGTGAGTAGTTATGCTGAGTCATACAATTTAGCGTCCAAAATGAAGTGCAAAGGTGAATCAATGTCTTTTTTATGATTTTCAAAACTGGTTCTGAAATTAATTTTAAATGTATTTCTAGAAATATATTGAATGGAATAAATGCCTAGAGGGGAAAAATTGTTACTGAGAGTCAGGAATACATTACTGCATGTATGTGCGCTGGGATGTTTTTAACAATAAATAAGATAATTTGATAACCTTACATTTACCACCTCATATTTTGAGCAATGAAAGAATGAATTCTGAAACTGTAATGATTTTAAAGGCCTGATTCCACTGAAAAACGACTCTCCCTATCCCCAATCTAACAGCTATAATAGTATAGTGGATTTCCACCTGCCCTTAGCCTATTATATGAAGCATACTTTTATACAAGACACTTGACCTCCAAACCTAACAATTACTTCATTGGGAAAGTTCCATAACTTTCCCAAGGTCATATAGGGAATAAATGCAGAGGTAGGAAGGAAACCTAGATCTTTCTGACACCAAGAAGCTGCCCTTTCAGCTATGCATGTGGGCAAAGTAAAGCGATAATACATAGTTTTATTATTATTTCTTGTTCCTGCAATAGCATCTTGGTAAAACACTGACTACTTAGCACTTACTTAGATCTATATGCCTGGTGTAGATTTAGGTGCAGTCCAAGGGGACCACAGTTTAGATCAGAGAAAAAAGAACAACAAAGAAGATGAAATGCTCTTAGGAGAATGGATGCCTGTGAAGTGGGGAGGAAGCAGTATTCTTAGATTCTTTGTTCTTTAGTCAAGCTTTTGCTTCTGTAAATTTCATGAGGATTAAAAATCAAACAAACCCCCGAAACTGTAGGCTATCCAAATGCCATACTCACAGAATTATTTGAATCCCAATTTTTTCAATTTAGAAACAATTCTACCTGGAATTAAAACTTGCATTTCTTTCTTATTGCCTATTTCTGAAACATAAAGTAGAACACAGGCAAATATTAGTCCAAAGCAGAGTAAGTGAAAAAATTTTAAAATAAAAAGTAAATATTTTATTTAAGTATATTTCCCCCAAACCTTATTAAGATCATTTTCATACAAGATGTGTTGTAATTCTAAGGTATCAGTGTGATGGAGGCGTTATAATATCTAATTGAATGGCATATTAGTGTAAACATAGCTGGCTCACTGTAGAATTTGGACCCTATCAAGAGACCAGTCTTAAGGGGTTTTCAGAATTTTCTGTGTTTATATCTTGAAAAAGTATAAAGAAAGCTGGGTAGAACAGTGGTTCAATACCTCTGAGATTCCCATTACATATCAAAAGGATATCTTGTTTTCATTTTATATTAACTTTTGTGTTTCTAAAAATGAGCTGCTTAGAGAGATGAGACAAACTGGTGCTATTTGGTCTTTAAGTGAATATAGTTTGTATTATATTTTAAATTTATATTATATATTGTTTATATTTAAATTATTTTAATTTAAATTATTATATTTAAAAGTGATTTTTTAAACAATAAAAGATGAAGTAATATGGTATGGATGGTAATGTAAAAGAAATAAAGGAACTTTAAACAGAATATTCTTTTATTTATTTATTTAGAGATGGAGTCTCGCTCTGTCACCCAGGCTGTAGTGCAGTGGTGTGTTCTCTGCTCACTGCAAACTCTGCCTCCCAGGTTCAAGAGATTCTCCTGACTTAGCCTCTGAGTAGCTGTGGTTACAGGCCAGGGGCCTTCCACCATGCCTGGCTAATTTTTGTAGAAAAGAGGTTTTACCATGTTGGCCAGGCTGGTCTCGAACTCCTGGGCTCAAGTGACCCACCCTGGCCTCCCAAAATGCTGGGATTACAGGCGTGAGCCACCACAGAATATTCCAGAGATATTTAAGGTTTAAAGTTTTCACATGGCTTATTAGATAAAATAAAATAATGGGTTTAATAAGCTTACCTCCTACCTTGTCAAATAGGCCTTGCTTTTATTTACCTTAATTTGGTGTTCAAGCTCTAGCAGATGTACCGTAAATTTGGTTATTTGCTCCAAATATACTTAAATAGGCTTTGGTATTCCCCTTCTCCACTTTCATCTTTCCTGAGTAAAGGATTCTAACCTTTGTAGTCTGCTCTTTTGTGACAATAAACATTCAGTGAATGTTTTCTATGTGCTAGGTTCTTGCATAAACAGTTCACTTGTGTTTCTCCATGCACTCGTCACATGGCTCTATGAACTGCAAGTTTTAATCATCTTGTTTCGTAGCTGAGATAGCTGAGGTAGCGAGCAGTAAGGAACTCTGCCCAAGGTCACAGTATTAGCAAACGGCAGAGCTGGGATTTGAACCTAGGCTGTCTGGCTCCAGGGTGAGCACTTTCAATTGTCTCTCTATCGGAGTGTGGCACTAGAGCATATGACGTCTGTGTCCTCCCCCTCCGACTGTCTGGGGATTCTCAGCATTCGTCATAGACCATTCAGCAACTATATCAATATAGAGATAGAAAAAACTGGAAAAAGCCCAAGCCAACAATACCAGACATGACTACAAGGTGATGTAACTAACTTCCCAAACTAAGCACGGGAATCCTAGACAAAAGTTTCTAAATCAGGCTTACACGAATGATCAGAGACGACAGAGGCTTCCTCAGCTTCCTTAGAGTCATTTGGATTCCTCTCTCACTGTGTCTCTGCTTCTCTTCCGCTCTCTCATACACACCCCTCAGGGTATCCATCCAGGTAACGTTCTAGAGTAATGCAACTGGTTGGGATGAGGAAGCTCTCCTTAGGTTTATTCCTCACCCCATTACCTCTAGCTCCTTTAGCTCTAACTAGGGCTTGGATCATGTTCCTCTCTGATCACAACTTTAACTCTCTTCCCAGAATCTCCATCCTGTTTCCCACTGCAGAAGCCAAGTCTTTTCTTGGTGAAAAGTGAAACGCCCTGGACAACTAGAGGGTGATACATTTTTCCCCTTTATCATAGGGATGAATTTCACTTCAGCCCTCTGTGTTCAGAGAATCATTAGCTTCTTTTCCTATAGAACCTGAATGTAAAGAAAAAGAAGATAGGATTGGAGGAAGGGGGCATAGCAATTGCATTTTCTTTTATTGGCTCCATACAGTTATGATGATGGTAAAGTGTCTGAGGTTGCCTAGTAGAGATATGTGCTTTTCCAGCTTTTCTAGTGTTCGAGGGTAGAGCAGAGAGTATGTGACTTTAATGATCATGAGTAGAGGAAGAAGAAGAAAAAAAAAATCCTTCCTGGAAGCCTCTGGTGGTGGCAACTCTAGGAGACCAAGACCAACATATGTACATCAGAAAGAGGAAGAGCACTGGTTTGACTGAGCTAGGGCCCTCCCAGAGCACCAGCAAGAGACTCTGCCCTCTACCACTTCCAGCTCTTCCCTGCACGGAGGTGACAATCCTGAGCCTCTTCTAGTCTTCACCTTGCTGTTGACCAAATGAGCCACTGTGGTGATTTGAAGAGTAAGCAATGGGCTTATGGGGCAGGGGCAGGGGCGGGGCAGGAGCCTGCCAATCCTTCCATTGTATTCTAGGTTGGAACTCAGTATACATTCCCCACAAGACACTATGGCCTCATCTATGATGATTAAGTTCCACAGCACTATATTATGATCTCATGATCTTGGACAAAATGTTTAGGCCTGAAAGCTTATTATGGATAAGTATCTATAACATTGATTTACAATCACCTATAGGTTGCCAAAGATGCAAAATGATTTTTGTAAATAATTCATCGTATTCTCTTTATTTTGTAATATACTTCTTCCTTAGTAACCGTGGGGATTTGATATTTTTTTGGCAAAATTTTCAGTACTTTCAAGAGGAAAATTTCTCGTAAGATGGTTCAATAGAACAGTTCGGAAACAACTATATTCTGGCAGCCAATCTCAAATAAGGATGTGTACAATTATATCATGTTGAGATCATACTTGGGTTTTGGCATCAGAGAGATTGGGACTTTCTCTGTGTGGCTATGTGGTCATGAGACATTAACTAACCTCTCAGCTTTGGCTTCCTCACCAGTAAAACCAAAATATTAGTCCCTACTTTGTAGGGTTTTTGGAAGACTAAGTGAAAACATATATATCTATATATAATTACATATTATATAAACTATATGTATTATTATAAAATATATATCTTTCATCTTCTATAATTGTATCTTAAGTAACTGATAAATAAGAACACTGTAGTACATTTTGGAATAAATTTGTAAACCGTTTTGAGGTTTATGTTAATAACTATTAGTTGACAAAATGGGTGGAATTATTATGACTCAGTGCTCATCAAAAACCGAGGAAAGACAAAGCACTTGCAGACTTTTGAAGCCTGTTTCTGCAGATGTAAAAAAAAAATTCAGGAAAATTGTTTTTTATTGCTGATGTCATAATTTGGATGAGACCATGCTAGGCCTTGAAAAGAGAAGTGACAGAATTAATTTATAAGCATTTAAAAATGAATTGAGCTAGCACTATTTCTATCTCATTTTGTTGCCAATATTTTCAATACTCAAGATGAGGGTCAATTTTTAACAGCCGAAGATTTGGCAGTGGCATGGACATTCATCAATCACACATCTGTAATAGCTACTATATTTCAGGGCAGAGAGACTCATTTGAGAAATGCATGTTTGCAGATGATGTTTCAAAGTAATTTCACAAGGGGCATGTTGGAAGTCATTGAGACATATTAAGTCACTTAATGAACATTATTTGGAAGTCATAATCTAAATTTTAATGCAGTTGTATCTTCTATAGGGTTGGAAAGGTTAATTTATTTTTGACTTCTCCAAAGATAATTTTTTTATAAATAAAATTCTTCACAGATTTAATTTTTCAGTCATGTCATTGTTCAGTTAAGTCATTAGAAATGGAAATAATACCTAACAATTTAAATTTCTATGTTTTATATGATAAACATTTTTAAATTTTTAGTGTTTTACATTTTTCTAATTAAAAGTGCAGTATTGGCATAAGAATGAAAAAAAGGGTTATTAGAATACAGTTGGGAGCATAGAGACAGATCTACATCTTTATAAGAATTTAGTATATGAAAATTGATCAACTTTTGGAAAAAATAACATTACATCCTATAGCAAGACAGATTCTTAGTGAAAGAAGTAAATAAATATAAAAAAAATCCTATATGTAGAAGAAAATATAATGACTTTTATGACCTATGGATAAAAATGACTTTCTAGTTATAAAACCAAAAGGAGAATGATAAAGAAAAATATTTACAAATTTACTTAAAATATTTAAACTTCAAACTTCAGTGTGATAAGCACAAAATGTAAAAACAACAAACTATGAATAGAAAGCATATGATATAAAGTAATACTAGAAAAAGGGTTAATGTCCTTATATATTTTTTAAAGTCTTGAAAATCAATAAGAAAAAGACAGATACCCCTGATAGAATATAGGCAAAAAACCACAAAATTCAATGAACCTATAAAATATTCACCCTCAAGCATTATAAAATAATGTTTAAGGCAATTAAAGATATTTCACATATTTTTCATGGTTTCTGGAATGAATACTGCTATACATTAAGTTAGTGTAAGTAGGCACAACTTTTGTGGGATGCCTTTTGCAAATATACATTATCAGACTTAAAATATCCATATCCCTGCCTTTTAATCAGAAATCAGAGAAGTGTGCAAAGATTTTATACAATTATGGGCATAACATTAACGCAAAAAATTTAAAACAGGCCAAATGTCCAATGAGATTAATAGTTTTAAATTTTATGATAAATTTCTACTGAGTGCAGATGTGTAAAAACCAGTTTCAAAAGCTCAAATCATGTATAGAATCATGGACTATCATATCATTAAAAATAATGTTTTCAAAGAATGTTTAATAATATGGGAAAATGTGTACAATAAAATATTATGTGAGAAAAAGGAAAGACCCCAAACTGTATATATAGCAAGATTCAAAAGTTTTAAAGGAAATATACTAAATGGTAACTGTGTAGATCTCAGGGTGATGGAAATATAGGTGATTTTATTTTTCTGTTCTATTTTTTTTTTTTTTTCTTTTTTTATTTTTTTTATTTTTATTTTTTTTCTGTTCTATTTTTCTTGTATTTCATTAATATAAGTAAAACTGTTAACATAATTTAATATTTATTGAAGAAATATCAATGTCTATATAAGATGTAATGTCAAGATAAAAAGTGTATGTTTGTATCTACTTAAGAAAAATTGTAATAAATTAGGCTAACCTATTCTCTCTATATTTTTTCATTAAACAGGTGTTGAGTGCCTCTGCTATTGCCAGTTACTGTTTTAGATCCTGCAGATACTGGTATACTCCAGTGAACAAGAGAGAAAATAATTCGCCTTGCATTTCAGCACGGGTCGGGGGTGGGATGGTGGGCAAAGGGAGAGTTTACATTCATGCTCTTTCCTTTTATAAAGAAATGGCAGCAATGTATATATATGTTGGGGGGTGGGTGGAGGTTGAGGATGCTGCTGTTTCTGTACAGTCTTGTGAATATGCAATAGGAAATCCAAACCTTAACTTTGACGTTGCTTTTTGCTGTAATATGAGCATGCCCAACCAAATAAATAGCCAAGCATGAGCCTGAGTCTAGAAACACAGTTTTGCTTATATGGCACAAAACATACTGCTATCCTGGTTTTAGGGACCAGTGCACCAGTGATGGTCTATGCTCAGAATTCTGGGCTACACATACTGCCGAAGGAACAGAGCTCAGAGGCTTGGACTGGCTGATCTTTTTTTCAGAAACCAATAACGGAATTCTTAATTTTTAATAACTGAATTTACAGTCATCGGATACCTGAGGTCACTTAGGATGCAGGACTTATTCATCTGTTTATTTATTTATTGGTTCTTAAATATCAATTAATTTTCTTAATGGTAGGATGCTGGGAAAGGAAGATGGGGAGGGTGATCCTTAATTGCATCACTTACCTCTTTATAGATGAAGTTATAGTGAGCTTAGAGTAAAAATGAAAAAAAAAGTTCAAGCATAAAATGGCAAATATTAGGAGTTTCACTGTATTAGAAGTGCACACAAAGTACATACAAGTGAAATCTTGGAACAGTTCTTACAACAAACAACCAGGCAGTGGACAGCCAGAGATTTCTGGAAATGGGCAGCAAAATAATAACTGCTGGGTTCTAACTTAAAGAAACTCTCATTCACATTAACAACCAAGAGAAACCAGACTCGACCAGTTCCTTAAACACGAGACCCCACAACACAGAAGTCGGTGCTCTGCAGCCAGCTGAGAAGTACAGTGCAGCTGCTAAGCTGTTTCAAAGACAGGCATATCTGTGTGACACACTTTTCCAGAAGGTTACAGGGGAGCTTTCCAGCCACTTACATTCACTGATGATTTCCAGGGAGGGTAGGAAGTACTCATCGCAGACAATAGATATGGCCATGAACATGTAAATGATAATTAGGAAGTAGATGATAATGCCTCCATCTCTGCGCTCTTGTCTTGTGAAAAACCCTTCGGGAAATTCCGATGATGGAGAAATAACACATTGGGTGCTATTTTCTGTTAAGGAAAAGGAGGTGAAAATTTGAAGAGTTTGTATTCATACATTCCAAGCCCACAGACAGCTTCCTTAAGAAATCTGTAAGTGTGGGGTAACTGGGTAGAATTTTAAGAACCCATTGAAAATGTTTAAAGCACTTCTGAATATGACACAGTTGTAGAGTTTTTTAAACATTATTTTTTGGGGACTGAAAAGAGGTGCTTTAATGAAATATGTTGATGATGGTGAAGAATTAAAAAGAGGAAATCATGAAATCACTCCTCCTTTTCTGCTCCATTTCTGAATGCTCCCCAAGCAGAAATGATATCTCTGATACATGAAGATTTCTAATATCTATACAATTTCATTTTCTCATTTCAGAGCCTAAATTGTCCACAGGCCTGCAAAGAATCATCCACTGTTGCAAAGAGCATTTCTAAGATGAAAGATTTTTTTTTCACAAAAAGCTCTGCAACAATAAAAACTGGAGACTTGGCCTACTATGATCTCTGTGAATCACTTTGGAGTATATTTAAGAACTTATTTGAAGGATCAAAAGTGTTTGATGTCTTTTTAAAAGCTAAAATTCAGAGCAAATACAGCAAGAAGCATAAGTAAAAGTGAGCCCATTGAGAATTTTCCTCTTTTTGTCCCTTCATCTGCATGTGGTAGCAGTAGCAGCAGCTGCTGCAGCAGAGGTAGCTCACCCCCGTGTACACCTACCTGTGGCCCTTGGGAGACGTTGGGGCAGGGAGGCCCCCGGGAGAGGCAGGTGTGCCGTGGCCCACAGGATGCCGAGCAGCAGGGCGCTTCTTGCCCATGTCTGGCGCCCTTTTGTCTGCATTTCTGCTGTGCTCTTACTGCAGCGTGCTGCTTCAGGAAGGGAGAAGAGAAGGATTAAGCTAGATCATGTGAGGAGTCTCCTTCCTGCCCAATATCCTGCCCAGGGCACATCTCAGCAAGGCCAGCAGAGAAAAAAGGGTGAGTGTAGCCAGCCAAGCTACTCTGATCAGGAGACCCAATCTCCAGAAAAGCCAGAGGAGATGGAGGAGATCCGACAACCATTGTGTATAACTATTTCCCTGGCCTACAATCTCTGAGGGCAGATTAAGGCAGCTTGTACTTTGTGAAAATGTATGGTTTTATTTAATGTCTTCATACTGGCTCTGCTTTTGACTTTCTCTAGATTTATAAAAACTTGTGTTTGCAACTGCTTCCCCTCTCTCTCCAGCCCTTTCTCCTAGAAGTTATTGGGGCTCATATTAATATATCTACATCCTTTGACTAGCTTGGCATCCTTTCATATTTCTGTTTTAGCCTTTCATCTTCAGCTTTGGTTAGGGCCAAAGGGAGAAAGGCCCGTTAGGAGGTCACTGCAATGATCTAGCTGAGAAATGATAGTGACTTGAACCAAGGCAGCGGCAATGGTAATGGAGAGTAGCTGACAGTTTCAAGAATTATTGAGACTGAATGGATGCTATTTGATCATCGATAGGCTGTGCTTTCTACCAGAGGGAGTTACCTAAAATGCAAATTTGACATATCGGGTAGTGTTTAAACATAGACTACTGTCTTCCCTACTCTAACACTTACAGGGCTTGCCAAGATATTTAGAACTCTGGCAGTGTAGTAACCTGTGCCTAATAGCACAGGCTGTGGAACCAGACCACACGGTTTGAGTCCTCGCACTGCTACTTACTAGTTGTGTGACTTTTGGCAAGTTATTTAACCTTCCTGCTACACGGTTCCATTATCAGTAAAACAGGGATCACCTGTATTTGGGCTGTGGTAAGAATTACAAAAATGAACGCAGGTCAATTGTTTAGAATGACCTCTGGTCTGTGGCCTATGTCTTTGTTCCTTCCTTCCTTTCTTTTTGTTTTGTTTCTCTCTCTCCTTTCTTTCTCCTTCTTTCTTTCTCTTTCTTTTTCTTTTCTTTCTTTCCTTTCTTTCTTTCTTCTTTCTTTCTTTCTTTCTTTCTCTTTCTTTCTTTCCTTTCTTTCTTTTCTTTCTTTCCTTTCTCTTTCTTTTTCTTTTCTTTCTCCTCTTTTCTTTTCTTCCTTTCTTTCTCTCTTTCTTTCCTCCTTTTTCTCTCTCTTTCATTATTACTGTTGATTAAAATAGAAGCGTTTTGTTCATAAAATTTTTTGTAGTTTTGCAATTTTCATAGTTCGTTTGCTTTGCAGAAAAAACACAAAAATTGATATGCTTGCTAAGTTTTATATTTAGACACTAGTTTTATCTGGTGGAACGGAGTAAGTTGCTTCCTGATGTTTGTGATTTTGGGTTGGAAAAAAGTCTCAAACACTTCTTTGTTTTGCTGGGGATTGGTATCCATTATAATCCTCTCCAAAACTGTCATTTTGAGGAACTAGATATTCAGATGTATGGTGTGATTGTGAGGCTGGGATGATGAGTCACCAAAGCACAGTCCAGTATAGAGCAGATTCTCAACAAGCAGAGTCCCAGCTGTCTACACCTGCAGGGAGCAGCACCCTTATCACTCAAGAGTGGCCTAGGTGCCAGCTGGCTAAGACTAAGGGAAGAGGTCATTCAGTTTTGTGCTTAGTGGAAGTGTCTTCAACACACAGTACTTCAATCAATTCATAAAACATCATAAACAAATAAAATACCAATAATATAAAAAGCTCAAACCCAAAGTGAATACTTCCAATGCACGTTGTCAACTAATCTGAGAAAGAGAGCAAGTGTCTGAAGGTACAAGCCAATTGCGATGGAGCAGCAGAGGTGCCTTGCACATAGTTGGCACTCCAACAACATTTGCAGATGATTACATTGCAATGGACTTGAAAACACATTGGCCGAACATGCATATGCTTGGTCTAAACAAATTACCATTTAAATATGGATTTACCAAGAAAAGAGAATTTAGGAGGTGAATTAGATTTGCTTTACACACATTCTTCATTTTACAAAAGCATCTCAAAGAACTTTTTATTGTAAAATAAAGCACAGATAAAGCCAAATAAGTGAATAGTTTATTATATTATTATGCTATTATTTTTATAAGATGAACACCCTTGTAAACATCCCAGGTCAAGAAGTAGAAATTTGCCAGCCACCCTAGAAGTCCCTTTGTGAGCCTCCATTTCCTCTCCTGCCTTTCTCTGATAGTAACCACTCTCCTGACTTGTAATCACTTTCTCATGTGTGTATTTTTAATAGTCTATGATTTAATTGGGTGCATCTTTAGGATGCTATAACTTAAGTTTTGCCTTAAAAAGGTATCTTTTAACTTTCTCCCCTTTTTTCTCTTCTGTTCCTTATAACTTGTCTCTGGGAAAAATCCAGGGCATTTGATTTGTAGAGTTTCCTACAGTTTTGATTTTGATGATGTGTCCTTGTGGCATAGTTCAATAAGTTTCTGTTTTCTGTATTTTTGTAAACTAGCAGCTGGATGCAGAAGCTTGATCAGACTCAATCCTATCCCTCTGGCAAGGCTATAGGTGGTGGTGTGTTTGTTTACAGGAGGCAAACTGTGTCTGCTCATCTTTCTTTTGTAATGTGAGCAGCCACTCATGCTCATTACTCCAATTAATTAACTATTAATTCTTTGGGAGTTGCAAAAGGGTGGTATATTAGTTAGGGTTTTCTAGAGGGACAGAACTAATAGGATATATGTCTATATTTACACACACACACACACACACACACACACACACACACACACGAAGAGTTTATTAAGTAGTATTAACTCACATGATCACAAGGTCCCACAATAGGCCATCTGCAAACTGAGAAGCACAGAAGCCAGTCCAAGTCCCAAAGCTGAAGAACTTTAAGTTTGATGTTCGAGGGCAGGAAGTATCTAGCACTTGAGAATAATGTAGTCTGGGAGACTAAGCCGGTCTAGCCTTTTCATGATTTTTTGCCTGCTTTATATTTGCTAGCAGCCGATTAGGTGGTGCTCACCCAGATTAAGGGTGGGTCTTCCTTTCCCAGCTCACTGACTCAAATGTTAATCTCCTTTGGCAATGCCCTCACAGATACACCTAGGATCAATACTTTGCATCCTTCAATCCAATCAAGTCGACACTCAGTATTAACCATCACAGGTGGCATTCTAACTCTAATTTATTCTTCATTTATTAGTTGGAATATTTTACAAAGAGATGATTTCTATCATCTACTCTTTGAATACCCATGGGTACCCAGTTTCTGATTCTTTCCTTTTATTTTAGATTTTCAAAGCAAGATATTGGTTCCCTATTTTTTCTCCATAAATAACAAATCAGATTAAATTATTATGAATATAATTAAATATATTTGATGCATCCCAATCAATTGCAGTTATTATCAGTGTTGAAGCTCAAATTGTCTCACCCTTAGCCAGCGAGAGCCCCTTCTCAGCATCTCTGACATGATCTTAACCATCTTTGATAGCTTCCTCACTGCCTGGTATAAAAGATGTTCCAGGCTCACTCATCTTACATATGAAATCACCCATTCTCTCCAAAATCTTTATTTTTTTAAAGTGGAATGTATTTCAAGACTGTGATGTAAGAATTTGGGTTGCTAGAGATGCTCATTGCAACTGGGTTGGTCATCGTTTCTAAATCTCAATCTCTCACTTTCTCTGACACACACACACACACACACACACACACACTCCCACCTCTTAATAAAATATATCATGAGTTAATACTGACACTTAGCATTCAAATTCATGATGACGGCTTTTTATTTTAATCTGGACTTTTTCTATACTAACTCTGTATCCCCTGTCTTTAACACCATAGGTTATGGCTCCCGAGAACACAGGAGAGGACAAAATAGGGATATCCAAAATTTTCTATTTTATGATTTTACTGGTACCATATTACCTACATACCAGTGTGAAATAACAATATTGATACTACCACCCCTGAGGTAAATACTGAGAAGAATTAAACATTTGTGCATATGCTCTTCCATGCTCCCTCTATTCTATTAAGAGCTATAGTCTCTCTACACTGCTGCAGCATATAGTCATTAAATCTGCTGTATCTCCCTTTAACCCACATTTTGTCTTGGTTCTACAAGTACCGACATGTTTACTTGTAGGTACTTGCCACTAGTCCTTAGGCTGTTGTTTCTCTAGGTATTTTGATACCTGCAACTTATTTTCTAATAGATTGCTGAAAAGGATCTTGGGAAGAATATTGCTTGAGTTCTTTCATGTTGGTAACAATTTGTCAATGATCTCTATACTTGAAAGTCAGCTCTGCTGGATGTAAAACCATTGGATTGCATTTTTTTCCTTTGCATGTCTTAAATATGTTACTCTGTTTACATCTACTATAAAACATTGTTATTGACAAGCCAATAATTATCTAATTCTTATTCTTTCACAAGCCACTTGTTCTTTTTTCTAGATACCCAAAGGATTTTTTTCTCTTAAAGTTCAGCAATTTCATTAGAATATATCATAGTGTGGGTCATTATAGGTCAACATTCTTAGGTCTGTAGTATGCTCTTTCACTATGTAGTTTCAAATCCCTTTACTTCAGGAGTGTTTTCTTGAATTATAGTTCTTAGTATTTGTACTTCCCTCTTTCTCTAGATTTCTTGTTCCAGAGACTTCCACTATTTCTATGTTGGATATTCTTTGAGTATCTTCGATATTGTAACTTGGTTACAAATCCTCTTTACCTCTCTTTTCAATTTCTTTTTTGATTTAAACATTTTTCATGCTTTTTCCTATTTCTCTGAAGACATTATCTGTTGTGTTCATTGCTCTGTGTTCCTTCTAGCTTGAACATGAGATGGCTTTTTTCCCTTTATATCTAATTCTTTCCTGAGTGCTTTGCTGAGTTTTTTTTCCTAATTCTGTTTTAGGTTTTACTTTATGTTCTGTATGATTTCCTTCATGTTTTTTTTTTTTTTAAGATTTATTTTAGTAGGTCATGTTTTTTGTTTTGTTTTGTTTTTGTGAGATGGAGTTTTGCTCTTGTTTCCCAAGCTGGAGTGCAATGGTGTGATCTCAGCTCACAGTAACCTCCACCTCCTGGGTTCAAGCAATTCGCCTGACTCAGCCTCCTGAGTAGCTGAGATTATAGGCACCCTCCACCATGTCCAGCTAAATTTTTGTATTTTTAGTATAAATGGGGTTTTCACCATGTTAGGCAGGCTGGTCTTGAACTCTTGACTTCAGGCGATCTGCCCACCTCTGCCTCCCAAAGTGCTGGGATTATGGGCGAGAGCCACTACGCCTGGCCTAAGATATGTTCTTAATTCTACTCCTCATTAGCATTTGCTAGTATGAAACAATATTAGCACTGAATGGTTTGTACTAAAAATGGGAATTTAAATAAATAAATAAGCTATCTCTTGAAATAGTGAAGTAAGTTTACCCATTAAAATCAGTGCAGAGGTGGTTATTGAGCTGTGATCAAGTTATAGACTGGCAGTCAGTTTTTCCCCTTAGGGAAAAACCATTAGAATTATCTTCAGCTCTTATTTGCTCATGGACCAGCTTCAGATTAACAGTCTTCTCCCATATACTTGGACCTCTGATTCCTCTGATTAGTTAGATGGCAGCTGTTATGTTTGAGAATCAACGCTATCATTTACATATTTACTAAGCACAAGGTATTCAGGTACACTATTTAGTGCAGTTCTCCCACAGACCCTAAAGAATAGAGGAGTAGTTATCTCTGGCTGCTCAATAGATGTGCCTCGTGGCTTTTAAAATTACTGATGACTTGGCACCTACCCAGGCCAACTGAATCAAAATCTGTAAGGGTGGCTCAGGAGTAGGTATTAAAAAAATTCCTATGTGATTTTAGGAGGGTGGAGAACTGCTGGGGTGAATATTGCTAAGCCCTGCTTTATAGATGATTGATTGAGTCAGTTACCCAAGATCTGAGGATCCACAGCTCCTAAGTGACAGAGCCAGGATGTAGACAAAGGTCTAATGTCCAACTGCATGAATATCCTTAACTACTATGCTGAGCCAACTCCTCAGAATCTGTTTCATGAGAGCACGAAACCATGTCTACCTAATTTCCTACAGCACTTCCAGTGTACAACACAGTACCAGGCACATGGTGGGTATCTCATAAACATTACTGTATGAATGTATAAAGTAGATACGGTATTCCACCTTGAATTTTATTTGATAACATCCACAGGACCCTGCAATAACACACAGGGCTTGTTGAGGGTATGACTGGCTGGGGCCGGCGTTGTGGAGAGTAAAAGAATTTACCAAGACAGTTATAGGTAAAGAAAGGCAGATTTGATAAAGTACAAAGATACATTGCAAGGGTGTGACAGGCAGCACAGCAGAGAAGGGGCTGCGAAGAGGCAGGGTCTGGAGGGAAGTTTTATGGGGTCATATTGGAGAGGCTGCATGCAGATAAGGTGTAAAGATAAGGTCCTGCTGCTGGGGCTTACATGTGAGTGAGGTGTTTGGAAACAGAATGTCTACAGGTTGTCTGTGATTAACAGTTTCTCAGAACACTTTTTCCACCCCGACCTGGGGTCCCTTCCTCGTTGCTTGCCTATCTTATTAGGACTCCATGGGTTTTTTTTTTTGTAATTTTGCCTTTCTATCTAATCCAAAATGCCATCTGCCCGGTTCCTGCAGCACTTGTCTGAGATGTTCCTTTACTCAGCGACTCCATTAGCTCTTCAGCTCCACCTGCTGATGCTTCCACACAGGTTGGGCTTTCCCAATTTCCCTTCACATACATACCTACATACATACCAACATACATACATACATACATAAGCCATCTCTTGAAATAGATAAGGGAATACAGGCCAATGTAGTGTTAGGAGCCTTGTGAAATCTGTCATTTGAAAAGGCATTCTTAATCTCTCCCACTGAATGAGGAGTTCACAAAGTTGACCACCCCTGCACTTTAGTATCTGCACCGCCCCCCCCATCCCTGAATATGAAGGCTTCCAGAGGCTTCCCTGATCACTATAAAGACAGAGGCATGGAAAGGAAGCAGATGGCTTGGGCTATCCCATGCTCTGACTCCAGCTTGTTAATTTTTTAACTGGCATATATATAATCTACATGCAGAAAAAATGTATGTATTTTGCAGTTACCTTTGCAATGTAAACATGCAGAGTCAAATCTCGTGGGTAACCTTTAACAAGGTGAGTGATTGCTAAGAGCAACGTGGAGCAGAGTGAATTTTGAATGTGAATGCACTGTTATGTGGAGCCTTCATTGCCTCGGTTGCTGCAGTCCCATGGGCGGCTTCCCCTCAGGATCCTGGAGCAGGAGGCCAGTGTGGGCATCAGCTTGACTAGGAGTTTCAGATTATCTACCGAGTCTCATTTTTTTTTTTTGTCTCTAACCATCACATGAATTTCTAACTGGAGCCACAGCCATGACTGAGTGTTGAGTGGCATTTCACTCAGTGGTTCACATATTCACAAGGTACCTGCCAACTTCCCCAGACCCTTGTCCTTTTCCAGACTGGGGTTGGGCATCAAAACTAGGGTTGAGCAGTGGTTTAGAGCATGAGTGAACATTCCTCATTTTCAACCCAGTTCAGATTGGTCTAATTTTACTGCTTTATGACTCCAATGCTGTGAAAATTGTCTAAAACATTTTCAATTCCTAGGAGGCCTTCACTGTCTTCTCAAAGTTATACCTTTTTTCCCCTTCACTGGAAGGCATATTCTAGTCCTCTAAATACTAAGGGAGAGTTTAAATTATTTGGCAGTAGTCAAGTTTTGCAGACCAAATGTTATTTAAAATAAACAATATTTTAGAGTGGAAATCATTTTACAGTTTACCAAATCTGGGTTAAATTATTCTTCCCCATTCTTTCTGAAACAGTCAATGTGGATAATACCACATGCTTTTTAGGCTGTGTGATAAAATACATAACTATAAACCCCCTTTCCCTCTGTACTATAAATGTATGAGAGCACATTTTATGTTAGTAGAACTTGTCAGAGTCCTTAACTCTCAATGAGACTGAATGCATTGGGCAGGCCATCAGCTGAGGAAAAAAATAACAGATAAGAGATTTTAATTCACTATATTTGCACAGAATAGAATTGGATATTTAACCTCTGCCCTTTGATATTTGTTGGTGCTAGTTCATTTGTGCTAGCCTTACTCTGCCTTTGTTTTCAGAGTTCCAACGAAAGCCTTTCCCGAATGTTTCAGTAAGTGATGGTTTAAAGAGTGATCTGGAAGAAGACCTGCCTATCGTTTGGCTTTGTCATTTTCTCCTCTAGCTCTGTTTCATCAGGGGGATCTGAGAGGCTGGCCATTGAGAACAAGAAGTAGAGGGGCCCTGACTCAAACACAATAGAGTGCGGAGATTTATTTCCTTCACTTTAATATAATAAACCCTTCAGGGTCTGAGTTAGTACCATCATTTTTCTTTAGAATGCTATGTGAAGGCTGCCATCCCTATGTGGGGAGATTAATGCCACCTTTACTATAAATAATCGGGATGAAGGAATTCATCAGGGATGCTTCAAAATTTGCTGGGCTTAGAAGTTCTCCTACAGAGTTGGAACTCAAAATCCAAAGAACTGAACATACAAGATTCTGGTCCTGAAGAGAAAAAGCCAATGAATGCTTTATGATAATCTCTAGCCTGGGATACGCTATGCAAATTACTCAATGTGCTCTGCAGTCCTTCCATAGCAATCAGAGAGGGAGGCTGTCATATCTCTGTTGCTACAGTCGTTGTTGTTGCAGGGGACGGGGTGGCTGGTGTGGAGCTAGAGGACAAGGAGGAGAATCGACCAGAAAGACTGTCCATTGTAACCTGAGTAGCTTAGTACATCATGCCCACGTGGTCCAAGACTGTTCTTGGGACTGGGGATATGGTCATTCCTAGTAAGTCTGTCTGTTGAGTTTGTGGCCTGCAGAAGCCTTTGTGAAAAGGGCTCTTGTGTTCTGGCCTGCTGGGCTACTGTTTTAGATATGCCCAAGGAATTAGAACTATGTTACGTTTTTCTAGAACATGAGGATACACAAAAATCCCTTTTGCCTTTCTCTCCCTTGTTTTCCAGTTCTTTCTCAAACTGTTAGGTCACTGTGGTCTACATGCATGGGCCTCCCAGATCCCCCTTGAGGAAGGAATGTCACCCCCAGCAGTTGCAAGTGCCAGCTCCCAGCCCCTTCATGCACTGCCTCAGCAGCAGGGAGTCACCTCACCTGAGGGCAAGCGGTTCACAGGGCAGCCCACGTCCAAGTAAGGCAGGGACATCAAAGCCCAGCCATTTCAGCGTGACACACAACTCAAGTGGCTAAGACTCTTTTCGGAGCTGCCCTCTGGTTTAGCCGAGGCTTTGTTGCACTTAACTTTGAAGTCTGACTTCTCCCACTTCCCCATCCTACTCCCTCTCACAGTTGCTGAGCCCCAATAAATATCGTGCACTCCCAACAGTGACAGCCTCTGAAGAACTCTACCTTTGGTGACTTCATCTCCCTGATAGGCTAAACCTGCCTGGTAGCTTGGTAGAATTCTAGGCTCAGACTTCCAAACTTTACCCTTGATATGTAAACAGTGAGTTTTAGATTTTAGAAAATGCTTTTTTCTTTTTTTTTCCCTTCAACAAAACTTGGTTTTCAAAACTGATGTCCTCTATGGATAGAAGAAAAAAATCGCATTTGATACTTGAAGTTGGGGAATGACTCCTTTGTTCTAGGCTGCATTTGGCCTTTACTTGAAGCAATGAATGCCATTGATTCAACGCGTGCACAGCCACAGGGCAAATGGAAATGGAAAAAAAAAAAAAAAAAAGGTTGGAAGGCATTTTGAAAACATTATCTCCATTATATCTATAAGTTTTGTAAACTCCAGAGCACCAGGCAAATGCTGGTTCTTACTGATGGCAGAGCACTGTCCCTCAGCTGTGCGGCAGTGTGCTGCACACTGGGCTGGACGCCTCTCATTCTCCCTCAGCAGACCCTGTTATTCCGGGTAGTCTGGGGAGCTGGTAGGTGCGGAAGGGATGAGGCAGCAACTATGGTGGTGGGATTGGCTGTTTCCTAGCTATAATTGTTTTATCTCGGCCCCTCTTTGTCTCTCTCTTGTGTCCTGGGCTTTCTGCCCTCTTTTTAACGCATGTGCTTATTTTTGTGTCTCTGGAGGATCTTTTTAAATAAGATTTTCCTCCTGGATACAAAGGGAACAAGAGGTTTCATTTCAAGGGCAGGCTCTTTTTCTGTGCCTTCTAGGCTTACCTTTTGAGCATGACTGCACAGCCTTCAAATTGTCCTGCATGTGGACTCACACTCATGTCATTGGCAGGTGTGGCTGCTGGAGAATGAGTAGGCATCTTGGAATTCCTTCTGAAAGAATGTGGTTTAACTGAAACATTGAATGTTCCACAGCACCCACTCCTTTAGCAGACTTAGCTTCCTCTGCGGAGGATGGGTCACCAAGAGAAATATGAACGGAGGCTGCCATGATGGTAAGTGCCTCTCAGACACTGAACTTCATAGAGACCAGAATCTGAAGCAGAGCCTAGAAGTTTCAGCCAAGTCTCAAGTCTGACTCTCCTGAAGACCCACAGTTTTCTGTTAAAAAAAAAGTCATTTAGCCTTTCTACATGGCAGAGTAGAAGTTGCCTAAAAATATATATTATTAATCAAAACAGCTCTTTTGAGCATGCACTGCTCTAAGCATTTACATTTATTATGATATTTAATTCCCACAATAACTTTAGGAGAAGGTTGCCACTAATACTTTCATATACGAGGAAGGAGAGGCACAGAGAAGTTAAGTAAGAGGCACACATTCTGGAGCAGGCCCTAATGTTCATAAGGGGTTGCTAACTAGGTTTTCAGTTACTGAGTAACTATTCATAGAGCACCTGCTGTATACCAGATACAGTGCTAGCACTGGAGACAGAGTGCTGAGCACTCTGTGGACTATGTTTATTTAAACATAGTCCTTGTATTGTTGGAAGACAAGGATGGTCAGAATGTGTGAATCTTGATGGGCAGTATCTACATACTAGGTTTTTTGTTTTGTTTACAGAGGAATAAAACCTCCTAAAAGCTCAGTTGGGAGAAACCAGGTTTCTGGAACATTTCTAAAGGTTGTATATATGGTGGCCCATCTTTCTTCCCCATTTCCAGCCTCAGTGAATGACGCCGCCCAGGCTGTCATCCTTGACACCTACTTCTCCCTTTCCTCACAGTTTCCATCAATCACTGAGTCTTGATAACTCTGCTTCCTGAACTTCTCTTGAATTAACTCACTCATCTCTATACCGATCACCACCATTATCTGTTGCTCAGAGTTCTGTAACAGCCTCCTGACTTGTCTCTTGTCATCTTTCCTGACACCCTACAGCCCACTGTCCTTCCAACCCCTGTGTGTCAAGTGGATACTTGAATACAGGGGTCCAGAGATCAGAGGTGCAGCCAGGCAGGAGAGGAGGGGCTGGCAAATGAATTTCAGAAACAGGGTCACTGAGGTAGGTGGAAAACCAGAGGAATGTGGCATTGCCAGAGGAGAGGGTGGGCGGCTTTAAAGGAGGGAGCAGTTAGGGGTTAAGATGAAATATGAAACAGTCTCTTACATTTGCCAGCACAGAGATCATGGGTGTCTTTCCGAAAAGTTTCAATGGAGTCCTATGGGTAGATGTAAAATAGAACTAAACTCTTAGAAGCAAAGATTAAAACAAATTTTTTTTTAACTGTATGTGAAAGAAAAATTGAATAGCAACTGGCGGGGGGACATTGAGTGAGGAAGCTGTTTTTTTGTTTGTGTTTGTTTTTACCATATTAAATCTTACAGCACGTTTATGCATTGATTGGAATGACCCATAACAATAAAGAGATTCAAAATGTAGCAGAGAGGAAATCCTTGAGGTGCCAGGGCTCAGAGTTACAGAACCTCGAGGGGAGGTGGCATTTGTTGGATGAACTCTGTTTTCCCTACAGAAACGGGGAGGAAGAGAGATACAGATAAAGGAGACTTACAGATTTGGTGGGGAGGAAGATGCATACATTCTTATCTGATGGTTTCTCTTTTTTAAATCATAAAAAGCATTTAAAAATGATTAATTTATAGTTGCAGGAGGTTTGAGGAGAGAGACTACAGAAGATGTAAGATAATCATTTTGAGGCTGGAGAGGCTAATTAACTAAGGAAACGTAAAGGGAGTGTGGAGTGTTTTGTTCGGGTTTTATTGTGGGCTTAAAGTGCGCCTGGCCAGCAAGATCGTGTTTGTGTTCCCCACCCCAGTAGTATTAAGTTTTTCAAATGCAGGTGTGGATAAACTGGAGTCAGCCAGGCTTGGTTTTATTCCAGGCAATTGTGACAGAAGAGAGAGGAGTCAAAGAGGAGAGGACATTTTCAAGGAGGTGATTGGGATGATAAGCCCTGTGATCTAAATGAGTAAGAAGGAAAATAAAAACGGGCTGGCGGCTAGATAATGAGCAAGTTGTTGATGGTTTGGGGATACTGGGGAGGCTGTCTATGTCAGGGAGCTGGAATTAGCAGAGGAGGTATGGGTCAGAGATGGGGTTTTCTGAAACAGATTCCAGAGGTGGTGCTGATTGCAGTAGCAACAAGGTAGTTTGTGACAGCAAGAACAGAGTGGCTAAAATGAAATAAAGGGAAAAGCAACTGGGCATGAAACATTCAAGGATCCGCAAGCCCGGAGTTTAGAGGTCTTCTCGTGCACATTTTGTAGTTGTTGGCTCATCTTTCCAATAAACCTGTTATTCTCTGCAGGAAGAAACTACATTTGTCTTGTCACTGCTCCCTCCCTAATGCCCAGCACAGTACCTGACCCACACAAATACTCGGTAAATATTTACTGAATGAACAAGTAGCTCCATTCTTTTAAAAATTTTACAAGTTATTCCTGAATTGAGAACCGCACTCTGGGACTTCGTTGCCTTGACTCCATATGGACCACTGTTTGTGAGCTGCCTTGTGAGTAAATGACATTTGCTGCTGCTGTGGATGCTGTAAGAAGCTCTCCTGTTTAAATCTCCTTGGTATTTAATATAGGAGGTTGCTGAGGAAGTAGTTTTTCCCTTACACAATATTCCCTTCATTAGGACCTACAAGGGAAATTTTTCTAGGGTTTTATTGCTAGAGAGACCTGTGACTCTCCTCACTGAACTGATGTTTTTTTGTAACTCTCATAAGTAAATATGTTTTCCTCTTTGCTTTGTCCATAAGAGCCAGATTTACGGCCCCAGCTCAACCTTAGCAAATATGCAGAAAAACAGGGTATCTACTTCTTAGGAATAATTCTACCCTTTGCTTTATCAGATTATCCTGACTTCCTCACCTTGGTAATTTCTTCTCATGTTTCCTTTTTTATTCTAGAATCTTTCTCCAAAATTTAATGCTAAAGTATGTTTCTCTGAAGTTCAGCTGGGTGAGATTTTCTCTTGACAATGTCAGCTGTCACAAGCTTCTAGTGCAAGCTTCTGGTGGTCACGTAAAAATGCAAGCTTCTGGTGATCACGTAAAAATGCAAGCTTATTGTTTTATAAATCATAATAGTAAAGACTCAGATTATGACCATTTATAAGTCATATATTTTTCTGAGAATTTATTAAGGTAATCTTTTTCAGCAAGTTTAGAATTTCTATGGTATATAATGTTAAACATATTTTAGACTAAATATGAGACACAAAATTGCTTACAAGAAGTTAAGTATTTCTGACCATTTATTAATTAAAGGCACCTAC
The DNA here is from genome assembly GCF_009761245.1 of Sapajus apella. Classification (NCBI taxonomy): domain Eukaryota; kingdom Metazoa; phylum Chordata; class Mammalia; order Primates; family Cebidae; genus Sapajus; species Sapajus apella. Next base: position 17,163,937 of record NW_022436977.1, read on the forward strand.
CTAAGCCTTTATAAATTTAACCAAGAAACTCCATATATTTTTTTGAACATGTATTTGCATAGCCAAATAATTTAAGAAATGTAAAAATAGCAAGATGGCCGTTTAGGAAGAGCTCAGGATTGCAACTCTCAGTGAAAGCACAGAGGGTGAGTGGACGCCGCATTTTTATTGCCCACAGACTAGGAAATTGCCCACAGACTAGGAAATTCCCAGAGCTCCACGGTCGCCATCGCGGCTGTTTCGGCCAGCGTGGCTGTGACGGCTGGCGCCTCTGCTTTGCCCCACGCGGCTGCTTTGTCGGCGCCCCGGAGCAACGGTTCTCCGTACAAAATATATCGGTCCGGGTGCCCTTTTGGCTGGCGATTGGAGCCATGGGAAGTTGCCCATTCGTCTGTTTAAAAAGGGGACTGAGCAGAGAACCAGGACAGTAGATTCCAGGGCAAAAAAAAAAAAAAAAAAAAAAGCGCCACAAACCTCAGTGTGCTACTCAGTGCTGCTGTTTAAGCCAGGTCAGTGAGTGGCCGCAGGGGAAAACAAACAGACCCTGGCGCCTCTTCAACAGGCGACTGGAACACAAACTTAAAAAAGGCTCTGAGGCAGGGAGCCAGGCGATCAGGCTCGGCTGGTCCCACCCCCACAAAAAAACAGCAATCAGAAACTCTGGATTGAGACTTTCACAGCAAGTGCAGCTGAACCCAGGATGGTCCAGCTCTGTGGGGGAGGGGCATCTACCATTACCGAGGCAGCCCGTCAGGTCAGGACGGAGGTAGTCGGCCAATGCTGAGGCAGCCCTCCGTTGCCAAGGCAACCCGCCATTGCTGAGGCAGCCCGCCGTTGCCAAGGCATCCCACCACAGCAGAGAGACTCCGCCTCAACAGAGGCGGGCCACCATCGCCAAAGCAGTTCTAACTACACCCATATAAACAGGACTGCAGGGAAGTTCACTTGGCAGCGGGGCGGAGCCCACAGTAGCTCAGCAAAGCCTCTACAGGCCGACAGTGACTAGGCTGCCTCCTTGCTGGGCAGGGCAGGTCTGAAGGACAAAAAAAAGAAGGCGGCAGCATAACGGAAACTCATAAATAAAGCCCTAAATCCCTGGGACAGAGCACCTGGGAACGAAAAGCGGTTTATGAGTTCTGCTGCAGCAGACCTAAACGTACCTGCCCAGCAGCTCTGAATGAACAACAACAGAGCTCACAGCTCACCATTTGAGCTCCTATAAAGAAGAGACCGTCTCCTCAAGCAGCTCCCTGACCCCTATATATCCAAAGAGACACCTCATAAGAGAGAGATCAGATTGACACTAGGCGGGTATCCTTCTGGGACAAAGATAGCAGAAGAAGAAAACTGGTAACAACCCTTACTGTTCAGCAGCTGCTGCAGGTGAACCCCAGGCAAGCAGGGCCTGAAGTGAACCTCAGCAGACCTACAGCAGAGGGGCCAGACTGTCAGAAGGAAAACCAAGAAACAGAAATAACCTCATCATCAACAAACAGAACATCAATCTGAAAGATTTGAGACCCAATCTGAAAGCCAGCAACTACAAAGTCGACAGGTGGATAAATCCTCAAAGATGGGAAGAAACCAGTGCAAAAAGGATGAAAACACCCAAAACCAGAACACCTCTCCTCCTACAAGGGATCACAACTCCTCACCAGCAAGGGAACAAGGTTGGAGGGAGAACGAGTGTGATGAAATGACAGAATCAGACTTCAGAAGGTGGGTAGTAAGAAACTTCTGTGAACTTAAAGAACATGTTCTAACCAAATGCAAATAAACTAAGAACCTTGAAAAAAGATTTGACAAAATGCTAACGAGAATGGACAAAATAGAAAGGAATATAAGTGAATTGATGGAGCTGAAAAACGCAACACGAGAACTTCGTGAAGCATGCACAAGTATCAACAGCCGAATTGACCAAGCAGAAGAAAGGATATAGGGGTCAAAGATCAACTCAATGAAATAAAACGGGAAGGCAAGACTGGAGAAAAAAGGGTAAAAAGGAATGAACAAAGTCTCCAAGAAATGTGGGACTATATGAAAAGACCTAATCTATGTTTGATAGGTGTACCTGAATGTGACGAAGAGAATGAATCCAAGCTGGAAAATACTCTTCAGGATATTATCCAGGAAAACTTCCCCAACCTAGCAAGGCAGGCAAACATTCAAGTCCAGGAAATACAGAGAACACCACAAAGATATTCGTCAAGAAAAGCAACCCCAAGGCACATAATCATCAGATTCACCAGGGTTGAAATGAAGGAGAAAATACTAAGGGCAGCCAGAGAGAAAGGTTGGGTTACCCATAAAGGGAAGCCCATCAGACTCACAGCAGATCTCTCAGCAGAAACCTTACAAGCCAGAAGAGAGTGGGGGCCAATATTCAACATCCTTAAAGAAAAGAACTTTCAACCCAGAATCTCCTATCTAACCAAACTAAGCTTCATAAGTGAAGGAAAAATAAAATCCTTTGGGAACATGCAACTACTCAGAGATTTCATCACCACCAGGCCAGCTCTACGAGAGCTCCTGAAAGAGGCTCTACACATATAAAGGAACAACAAGTACCAGCTCAACTAAAGGGCAAAACAGCCAGCTAGCACCAAAATGGCAGTATCAAATTCACACATAACAATATTAACCCTAAATGTAAATGGACTAAATGCTCCAATCAAAAGACACAGACTGGCAAATTGGATAAAAAGACAAAACCCATCGGTGTGCTGTATCCAGGAAACCCATCTCACATGCAAGGATACACAAAGGCTCAAAATAAAGGGATGGAGGAAGATTTACCAAGCAAATGGAGAGAAAAAAAAGCAGGAGTTGCAATTCTCATCTCTGATAAATTAGACTTTAAAGCAACAAAGATCATAAGAGACAAAGAGGGACATTACATAATGGTAAAAGGATCAATGCAACAAGAAGAGCTAATGATCCTAAATATATACGCACCCAATACAGGAGCACTCAGATACATAAGGCAAGTTCTTAATGACTTACAAAGAGACTTAGACTCCCACACAATAATAGTGGGAGACTTTAACACCCCATTGTCAACATTAGACAGATCAACCAGACAGAAAATTAGCAAGGATATCCAGGACTTGAACTCAGACCTGGACCAAGCAAACCTAATAGACATTTACAGAACTCTCCACCCCAAATCCACAGAATATACATTCTTCTCAGCACCACATCACACCTACTCTAAAATTGACCACATAATTGGGAGTAAATCACTCCTCAGCAAATGCAAAAGAACGGAAATCGTAACAAACAGTCTCTCAGACCACAGTGCAATCAAGTTAGAACTCAGAATTCAAAAACTAACTCAGAACCGCACAGCTTCATGGAAACTGAACAACTGGCTCTTGAATGTTGACTGGATAAACAATGAAATGAAGACAGAAATAAAGATGTTCTTTGAAACCAACGAGAATGAAGTTCACACAACATACCAGAATCTCTGGGACACATTTAAAGCAGTCTCTAGAGGAAAATACCTAGCAATAAGTGCCCACATGAGAAGCAAGGAGAGATCAAAAATTGACACCCTATTGTCAAAACTGAAAGAGCTAGAGGAGCAAGATCAAAAAAACTCAAAGTCTAGCAGAAGACAAGAAATAGCTAAGATCAGAGCAGAACTGAAGGAGATAGAGACACAAAAAACCCTTCAAAAAATCAATAAATCCAGGAGCTGGTTTTTTGAAAAGATCAACAAAATAGACAGACCACTAGCCAGATTAATAAAAAAGAAAAGAGAGAATAACCAAATTGATGCAATAAAAAACGATAAAGGGGATATCACCACAGATTCCACAGAAATTCAAACCAGCATCAGAGATTATTACAAACAACTCTATGCACACAAACTAATAAACCTGGAAGAAATGGATAAATTCCTGGACACTTGCCTACTCCCAAGCCTAAACCAGGAAGAAGCCGAAACCCTGAACAGACCCATAACAAGGTCTGAAGTTGAGGCATCATTTAAGAGCTTACCACCCAAAAAAAGCCCCAGTCCAGATGGGTTCACAGCTGAATCCTACCAGACATACAGAGAGGAGATAGTACCATTCCTTCTGAAACTATTCCAAACAATACAAAAAGAGGGAATTCTTCCCAAATCATTTTATGACACCAACATCATGCTGATTCCAAAACCCAGCAGAGACTCAACAAGAAAAGAAAACTTCAGGCCAATATCCATGATGAACATAGATGCAAAAATCTTCAATAAAATACTGACAAGCCGATTGCAACAGCACATCAAAAAGCTTATCCACCATGATCAAGTAGGCTTTATCCCGGGGATGCAAGGCTGGTTCAACATACGCAAGTCTATAAACGTAATTCACCACATAAACAGAACCAAAGGCAGAAACCACATGATTATCTCAATTGATGCAGAGAAGGCCTTTGACAAAATTCAACAGCCCTTTATGCTAAAAACCCTCAATAAGCTAGGTATCGATGGAATGTATCTCAAAATAATAAAAGCTATTTATGACAAACCAACAGCCAATATCATACTGAATGGGCAAAAACTGGAAGCATTCCCCTTGAAATGTGGCACCACACAAGGATGCCCTCTCTCACCACTGCTATTAAATATAGTATTAGAAGTTCTAGCCAGAGCAATCAGGCAAGAAAAAGAAATAAAGGGCATTCAAATAGGAAAGGAGGAAGTCAAACTGTCTCTATTTGCAGACGACATGATTGTATATCTAGAAGACCCCATCGTCTCAACCCCAAACATCCTAAAGCTGATAAGCAAGTTCAGCAAAGTCTCAGGATACAAAATCAATGTGCAAAAATCACATGCATTCCTATACACCAATAACAGACTTAAAGAGAGCCAAATCAAGAACAAACTTCCATTCACAATTGCCACAAAGAGAATAAAATACCTAGGAATACAACTAACAAGGAATGTAAAGGACCTCTTCAAGGAGAACTACAAGCCACTGCTCAACGAAATAAGAGAGGACACAAACAGATGGAGAAACATTCCATGTTCATGGTTAGGAAGAATCAATATCGTGAAAATGGCCATACTGCCCAAAGTAATTTACAGATTCAATGCTATCCCCATCAAGCTACCAATGACCTTCTTCGCAGAACTGGAAAAAACCACCTTAAACTTCATATGGAACCAAAACAGAGCCCGCATAGTCAAGTCAATTCTAAGCAAAAAGAACAAAGTGGGGGGCATCACACTACCGGACTTCAAACTATACTATAAGGCTACAGTAATCAAAACAGCATGGTACTGGTACCAAAACAGAGATATAGACCAATGGAACAGAAAAGAGGTCTCGGAGGCAACACAACATATCTACAACCATCTGATCTTTGACAAACCAGACAAAAACAAGCAATGGGGAAAGGATTCCCTGTTCAATAAATGGTGTTGGGAAAGCTGGCTAGCCATGTGCAGAAAGCTGAAACTGGACCCCTTCCTGACACCTTACACTAAAATTAATTCCAGATGGATTAAAGACTTAAACATAAGACCTAACACCATAAAAACCCTAGAAGAAAATCTAGGCAAAACCATTCAGGACATAGGTGTAGGCAAGGACTTCATGACAAAAACACCAAAAGCATTGATAACAAAAGCCAAAATAGACAAATGGGATGTAATCAAACTCCACAGCTTCTGCACAGCAAAAGAAACAATCATTAGAGTGAATCGGCAACCAACAGAATGGGAAAAAATTTTTGAAGTTTACCCATCTGACAAAGGGCTGATATCCAGAATTTACAAAGAACTAAAACAGATTTACAAGAAAAAAACTAACAAGCCCATTCAAAAGTGGGCAAAGGATATGAACAGACACTTTACAAAAGAAGATATACGTGAGGCCAACAAACATATGAAAAAATGCTCATCATCACCGGTCATCAGAGAAATGCAAATCAAAACAACATTGAGATACCATCTCACGCCAGTTAGAATGGCAATCATTAAAAAATCTGGAGACAACAGATGCTGGAGAGGCTGTGGAGAAATAGGAGCACTTTGGCACTGTTGGTGGGAGTGTAAATTAGTTCAACCATTGTGGAAGACAGTGTGGCGATTCCTCAAGGACCTAGAAATAGAAATTCCATTTGACCCAGCAATCCCATTACTGGGTATATATCCAAAGGATTACAAATCGTTCTACTGTAAGGACATGTGCACACGATTGTTCATTGCAGCACTGTTTACAATAGCAAAGACCTGGAACCAACCCAAATGCCCATCGATGATAGACTGGATAGGGAAAATGTGGCACATATACACCACGGAATATTATGCAGCCATCAAAAACGATGAGTTTGGGTCCTTTGTAGGGACATGGATGAACCTGGAAACCATCATTCTCAGCAAACTGACAGAAGAGCAGAAGATCAAACACCACATGTTCTCACTCATAGGCGGGTGTTGAACAATGAGAACACATGGACACAGGGAGGGGAGCACTACACACTGGGGTCAGTTGGGGGGAAATAGGGGAGGGACGGTAGGGGGTGGGGAGCTGGGGAGAGATAGCAAGGGGAGAAATGCCAGATGTAGGAGATGGGGAGGAAGGCAGCAAATCACACTGCCACGTGTGTACCTATGCAACAATTTTGCATGTTCTTCACATGTACCCCAAAACCTAAAATGCAATAAAATAAATAAATGGGGGAAAAAATTAAAAAAAAGAAATGTAATAATAACCAAATTATGAGTTAAAGACTTGGGCAAACTTCTAAATATGCAAATGGAGCAAAAAACAGGGATCAAGATGACAAATGTGGACAGAAGCCACTGCAGATGGAAATAATGAATGGAAATGGGAAGACAAATGAAACTCCATAGGACTAACCACACAGGAATACTGGACACAAAATCCACAATGTGTAAAGGAAATAAAAGCAAAAAGCAGAGGAAACATATTACAGCTGTAAGCTCTACCATATACAATATTTGAGAATTATTAAATACCCTGAATAAGCTCATTACATACTATCTTGATAGGAACATTTATTCCAGAACCCTGGTTGAGAGCACCTACTATGTTTTACAAGAGTTGTTTTCAGAAAATACAAATGCAAAGCCTGCAAGGACAGAGAAAGATACATGGGCACAGCTCAGCAATGGCCCTCCCACCAGTAGAGTGGAGACCACATGATTGCTTGTAAGTTGGTCAGGACAACTGTATGCTTCTTTCTTCAAGCTTTGATCACTAGACTCATTTAGTGTTGTATATGAGAAGAAAGAGATTGTTAATTGTGTTTGCCTTGAGATGTATGAATAAGTAAATAAAATGCATTAAAATTTTATCAACAACTGTGAAAATCTTCTAGAATGGTATAAGTTATGTTAGTACAGGTCACTTTATGTATTTTCACAAGCTGCCTCAAATTCCTTCTTGGGAGAAGCTAGGTTATTCATTAAGGACTACAAAAAATAAGACCACATGAAGTCATATTTTCACTATTAGAATTTTAAAAAATAGCTCTGATAATGGATGAAGTCATATTTTCACAATTAGATTTTTAAAAAATGATTCTGGTAATGGAATGTATTAGTATTGTTAGAGCTACTTGCTATCTGACATTGTGGGCTTCTATTATACTAAGAAATGTGCTAAACATGTTTTTGTGCATTATTTATTTAATCTTCATAGTAATCCAATGATAGATGCAATAACTGTTCCCATTCATTCATTCATTCGTTCGTTCAAGAAATATTGAATTGTTAATATATGCTGGCCACACTTTTAGAATGAGTGAGACAAAGATCCTGCTTTCTTGATGCTTTCCTACTAATGGAGGACAATAAACTAACAATCTTACAGAATATTGGAAGTAATAAATACCCAGAGGAATGTTAAGTGAGACAGGAGATGATGGATAGTGACAGGAAGCACCATTTTAGACAGGGTGGTCTGGAAGTGGCCTCTCTGAGGAGGTAACATTTGAGAAGAGACTTGTACAGAGTAAGAGAGAGTGAGAAATCTTATAAAAGAGGTAACATGAACTTGAAAAGGCTAAGTAACTTGCCAAGAGTTACACAAACAGAAAATGGCAGAGCTATAATTCAAGCTCAGGGATGTCAAACTTCAGAATCTTCACTTTCAGCTACTGTACTTCGTGGCCTCAGTGTTCTGGGCTAATTCATGGCAAGCCCAGACGGCAGATCTGAATGCATGATCCCAACGCCTGGAATTTCAGCTACCAAGGTCAGGGCTTGCTGCCCACGAACGTTCAGTGGGGATCTTGCTATGGCCACTGCAGTGTGGCTGGGTTGCGATTTCACAGCAAATAGATAAACATGTCTTTGATTAGATCAGGTGTGAAAAACAGCTGAGGCTGTTTTGCTGGGTGAAAATAGTGGGAGGAGAGTGTCTTTTGGAACTGTGTTGTGCAGTGTTAAGAGCTTCTAAATACTCACATTGCTTAAGGGTAATTCACATAGTGCCCTCAGCCTGAGTCCTATGTGATAAGGTTAACAGAAGCAGAAACACACTTGTCCCTTTCATCTCATCTCTTCCCATAAGTTGTTGTTCCTAGAAAGGAGTGGAAAGACTCTGTCTCCTTTACATTTTCCAGCCCACCTTTGTTTGACTAGAATTTCTGTAACCTTCCCCTCTCTCCATGGATATCCAAAATATGGATGGTAGACAGTACCAGGTCCCATGACACTGTGTATATGAACTGGGTTTAATCACTGCTTCCCAGTCCAGGGATGAGAACTGGTAGTATGTGTTTGTTCATAAAAAGGAGAGAAGAGCATACTATTGAGTGGAGCCTGGATCTGGGATAAGCCTCAGAAGAAACTCTGGCCCTTAGATGTAAAAAATGACAGTCTTCAAGTTGATGTAGACTTGAGTAAATCTCTGAACTTTTGGAGAGATCACACATGGAGTCACTTGTTCATTCACTTGCTCGTTTGGACATTTATCAAGTACTTATGAAGCATCTTTAATATGCATCATGTAATTCTTAACGCAGGAGACACAGAGAACACATGGTCTCAAGGGAGACGTGGACACAAACAAGTTCATTGCATTCAGTGTTATAAGCATTTCAAAAGAAACGAGAACGGGGTGTGTGGGAAAAACAGAGTGAATAATGGAGAATTCTCAAAGGTGTTACAGAGAAGTTGCTGTTGGGATGGACCTTCAAAAATAAGAAGAGTTGATAGAAGTGGAAGGAAATAAGGCTCACAGTCTAAGATAGTGGGGACAGTGTGTCCAAAGACTCAGAATTCAGGAATGGCCTAGCTAATTCAGAAAACACCACAGCAGCATGAAGATGTCCTAAAGGGAAATGGAGCAGGGATGGCTGGAGAGGAGGCTGGCCTAGATGAGGTCTGTGACACAGAGCCATAGATTTTTTTAACAGACGGGACCTTAGAGAACATCTAGCTAACAAAAAACCTGAGACTCAGATGCTGACTTGATCAAACTAGATTTTAAAAAGCAATGTGGTTTAGGAGTTGTTGCCAAATGAGAATCTCCTGAGGATTTTTGTTTTGGTTGAAAAAGTATATATTGCTTATCAACACAAATATTTTGTTTCAAAGGTGTGCTTGTGTTCAGAATGATAGAAGTGGAGGGGCCTCCAATTAATACAGTAATAAACAGTTGGGTCTGCCAGTGAGAGATCATGGCACAGTATTAAGATGAATGCCGTGGACGCTAGCACCGCGCAGGTGGGAGTCAAAGTTGGAACAGCTCTTCTGAAGGGAGATTTGCAAATTCACATCAAAACAACCTATGAAATCTGAACAGCTTTGACCTCAAATTCCTTTGGAAATAATTTGTCCTGAAGGAATGGCCAGAAATACATCTAGAGCACATTCATTCATTGTAGCGTTGTTAATAACATAAAAAACTGGAGCTGGTCTACATTTTCTATAGATAGAAATGTAGACATTTAATATAGATATTAAAATGATTGAATAGAAGTTTATTTGTTTATATGGAAATATATTTCTAAATTAGAAAGGTTAGAAAATGTTATGTACAATGACCCTATTCTTATAAAAATTATATATATACATATATATATGTATATATGTTATTTATGTGTCTGCATGAAAAAACTTTGGACAAATATATACCAAGATATTAACAGTGGTCATTACCAGGTGATAGTAGGCAATTCTTAATTTCTACTATTGGCTTATCTGTATAATTTCTAGGGTCTTTTTTTGTTTAATAATAAACATGTTTTACTAGATTACTTGTGCGAAATAAAGTTATGTATCATTTCTCCATGTGCATGCAGACTGGCTGGCTGCCTCTTCACCACACCTATTTACAATTCTTCTATTGTTTCATTTAAGGCCAATAACTAGGGGGGAGAAAGAGATTAAGTTTTGGAACCATATATTATGGTTGGAAAACTTCTTCCTTGTGTATGTTGTTTCTGTGATGGGAAAGATAAGCTCAGCTTATCTCTACTACTTTTTGGAAAGCATACATCTTTAGATTAAACATGACTGGCCAACTTCCAGAATTTCCATTTCCTTAGTAACTGAGTAGTGTAATAAATTGGATAAAAGCATCTGCTACTTTTCAAATCATCTATGCTGTGCAAAAGTTTCACCCAGACACCTGGATTCCCTTTCAAAGGCTGTGTGATTTTCACATTCTGCACACACAGATGGAAATAATCTGGGGTTAAGCCAGTCCTCTCAGCAGGAGTTGCTCCTCTGGTTGTGCCTGCTATTTTGACTCTGATGTTCGAGTGGGTGTCACCCAAACCTTGTGTCTGTTTCTAACATGTTTAGGAAGAGTTCTGTCACTTGGATGTTATGAAGATGGTAACTGTTTCATGGAGAAGGGATGGAAACGCCATTCACTGCTCTGATTTATAAACTTCAAGCTGGAAAGGAAAGATGCGCAGCAGATCCAGCCCTTTTCTCTTTTCACCTCCTCACTAAGAACTTAGAGATCACCTTTTATCAAACTAGTTCTGGTCCAAACTGGTTTCTTGACTGCATGTCTCACATTGCTCTTTATCTGAAGAGGTCTGATCTGCCCTGGGATATCTGTATCCTGCTATATTTTTTATTACAGAGTCTTTGTTTATGGAAGAAAAAAAGATCGAGATATTAATTGGTGTATTTCTCTGTTTTCCCTCCTTCTTCCTTGTTGCAGATGGGAAACAAATTTGTTTATTTTTTCCGGAAATTTTTGCAGGGCAGAGAGGAAAAGCTGCCTGAGGGCCAAAGTCCACCAGTGCTTTATAAAGTATTGAGCAAAACAGAGAGGTGGTGTTGGGCAGGAAGAGTGGTAAAGGGAGCACCCTGGAGAACAGGGGAGACCAGGGGATTCCAAGACACTCATTAGGGCCTGAAGGCTGGCCCATGCCCTGCTCCCCAGCAGTGCTCTGGAAGGGCACCTCTAGGGGCAAAGGCTGCCGAGCACCTGGGCAAGGGGGGTTAGGCTTTCTGCTTTGGGGTAGTTTGACTTCAAGGAATCACATTAAACCTTGATATGCCAAGCCTTGAAGATGCCAGAAGAAGCCATTCTAGAAATGAGGACCTGCTCCTATTCTCTAGGTTCTTTGTAAATCTTCTGGATATTGGAGAAAAGGCTGAAATAAAGTCGAGAGGCCATGTGTTCCCAGACCCAAATAACATGAGAGGTGAGGCAGATTTAAGTTGATAAAAAGAAAACAATTTTTCTAGCTCTGATGTCAGTGGACCTGAGTCTATCAGTTACATGCTTTAGAAGACCTGGTTTCTCTTCAGTATTCCTCCATCATGCTGCCTATGGTCACGTAGATCCCTGAGTTTTGTGGCTCTAACAACAGATTGATTGGAGAGCAGCCTTTCATATGGGAGGATTAGTCATTTGAGGGCCAGAAGCTGAAATGTTAAAGGCTGTGATTATTGATGGGGTTTGTTACCCATTTACGTGGGAAAAGTCAGATCCAGGTTGAAGCTAAGAACAGGTCATCAACTTCTGTAGGAAGCTAAGAATAGATCATCAACTTCTGTAGTATAGTGAGATTTCCTATATCACATTATTAAGCATCATCCCTCCCCTCTGTAGTAGCTCCAGCTATAACGGTTTCCCTATACTCAGAAGTAGAAAATCCATTTCTAGTTGCACTATGAAAACGTATGCCATTGATTATTTCTTGGTTTATGTCATGGTTTCTGAGGTTGTAACATAATGTCACTGTGTCTCAGTCACTACAAGTATGGGTCTGTAGTAGTTGTTGCTCATGCAGCAAACGGGGCGATTAATGCAGGCTGGAGCCACAAGGATGACACAACATGAAAATGAATGTGGATTCCAAATCGAGGATGAGAAATAAAGGCAGGAGACCTGACCTCAGGTTTCTGCTGGCCCAGTGTGAAAGCTGCAACATGGTCAACAACAACTATAACACACGAATAACCTTCAAATAAGGCAGGAATTAACAAGGGCTAGACTCAAATTACAAGGGATTATGGGCACTTGAAGTGTTGATTCCCAGTTAGAATACTTGTAGAATAGTTTTAAATAATGGGTAGGCAGAAGGAGAAGGGGTAATTCAGATGTCTATTTTTGATGAAGTATTGAAACTAAAGCCTCTGAAGTTGATTCTTAAGATATCCCACAGGCAACACAATCTGCCATATTTTTCCATCATATCTTAAGCCCAAGTTAGAGGTAGTTCAGAACAAAGTAAAACTGTGTTCCATTTCTTTTTTGGAGAGTTTTCCTTTCATTTTATTTCTCCTTTTCATTCCTTTAAACTGAAATTTAACTGAGCCAATGATGTAAGTCTAGGCATTTCCCAGAGGTCAGGAATGATTGGGGACAATGAGAGGTTTGAGACCTCCTTTGTCCCTTGAAGTCAAAGTGCACTGGTCCACACTATTCTGCCTGTGTTTAAAAGCAGGGCAGAAGAGGATGTAGAAAAAGAGGTAATGTCTCCAGGTTGTTCTGCTGTTGCTGGATACCTGCTATGGTTTGAATGTTTGTGTCCCTCCAAAATTCATAAGTTGGAAGCTGAAACCCAATGTGATAATAATAAGAGGTGGGTCTTCAGGAGGTGTTAAGTCTTGAGGGCTCCACACCCTCCATGAGATTACTGCCTTGTAAAAGGGCTTCAGGGAACTAGCTGGGCCACCTTTGGCCATGTGAAGAAGCAGCAAGAAGACACCACTTTGGGAGCAAAGAACAGCCCTCACCAGACATCAAAACTGTTGGCGCCTTGATTTTGGACTTCCCACCTTCCAGACCATAAGAAATAAATGTCTGTTTTGAAAATTACCTAGTCGCTGGTATTTTGTTTTAGCAGCACAGACAAAGACAACACCAGATGTGGGGAAGCTACAAGGCAGAATGAGGCAGTGAAATATGGGGGACATGGTGATCAACAGAAACTTGCCTTCCATGCACTGATCATCCGTGAGGCAATGGTGGAATAGAGAAGGCCAAAGATAGACGAGCAATGAGTCAGGCTGCTATATTACTTATCTAAAAACAATAGCTGATATTTATTGGATGCTCATTTACTGCCAAGATCTTTATAATGCATTATCTTATTTATTCCACATAACTACCCTATAAGAGAGGTACACTGTGAGCCCTCTTTTACGGATGAGGAAACAGGCAGAAAAGTTAAGAAAATTGACTGAGGTTATTATCTAGTAATTAGTGTAGCATTGAAGTCAGATTCCGGAGCCCCAAAGCTTAATTCTTATGCCAGACTGACTGATTTCAGGAGAAAAAGAGCATGAAAATATGTATAGGGAATTTGTGTATAGGGAATTCCTGTTAGTTTCTTGATGTTCTGGTGGGTAATGGAGATTTTCCTTAGTTTACTTATATCAGAAGATAATGAACCAGATGCTAACAAAAGCAATGGCTATGCTTACGGAATTCATATCTTACATTTTCCCAGATATTTTCTCTTTTATTCTCTGCCATCAATATGACGGTGGCTAGACAGTGGTATTAAAAAAAGCATCAGTAATGAATTAAAATAGTTTTCTTATGGAAAAACTATTGATAGCCTAAAAAACAGTAACGTTCTCATAACTTGCCTGGAGTTGACTGAAGAGAGTCAATGAAACAAATCTGCAGCAAGTTGTATTTTGCTGGTTTATTTTCTGAAAAATAAATAAGTCAAGAAACTCCACTATTACAAGACTATTGGACGTGCGTGTTGAGCTATAAGACTGCAATATTTATTCACCAATCAAGAAACATGAGCTTGCATTCCTAAATATGCCTTTGCTTCTCAGATGTGTATTTTGATAAATTCAGGAGTGATATTGAACCAATATCCTGTGTTACTGTTATTTACAAGTTTACAGCCAATTCTAGACTCCACCTCCAGTACTTAGAAGGAGAGAACATGTTTAAGATAGCCTTCACATTTAAATCTCTAAAAAATACCCTGGTCCAAATTCACTGGAATTCATGAGGATTTTAACCTTGCCTACTCTTGGGGTAGGTGTGCAGTATTCTCTGGGACCCCAGTGCGATGTGTCTACTAAGGGCATACACGAACTTAAAGAGAACTCATTCACATTTTGGTTAAAAGATAATTATGACACAATACACAATGCAAAAGATATTAATCGGATATACCAAAAAGTAAGAGTCTCTCTGACCCACATCTCCAGGCCACAGCAACTACTGTTTTCCTTTTCTTCTGTCATGTTATGTGTTGATTCAGGTGAAACAAAAAAACAAACCATTAAACGTTCACCTTAAAAAAGTTATCACGTAATTCTTATGCACAGTGCACCATTGCACTCCCCCTTCTTCCAAGTACCAGTTCTTTCTTTACCAATACTTTGATCCTTTCCCCATTAAGGATAAGATAAAGCAGAAGATGAGAATAGGGATGCTGAGAGGCTCAAGGTGGGGCAATGATGGTGGGGAGCCGAAGATGGATGAGGATGAAAGAAGGGGTAAGACTCAGGGTTGTGTTGTGCCAATTAATTTTTGAAATCCAATTTTTAAAACACTGATTGGTTGTTTCATAAAGCCCTGTTTTATGTTAGTAAAGCTTTGGTGACAGCCCTCAGATGAGCTTGGAGTCTGATTGGGACATTTGGTTGCCTATAGTAACATATAAGGAGTTTGTGACTGACTAAGCCCTGATGATGGGTAATCACTGAAGGCATCATGTCTGGTTCAGCCTCTGTCACCAGCAGGATTGAGCTGCAACCACGATTTTAATAGCATGAAGAAGGAGAAGATAGGAGCTGTTGTAGGATGAGCTCCCAGACTTCACTGAAGCTTTACCATGCCCACAGGCCATGAATATTTTTGAAACAGTTTTCTCTTGGCTTGTTCCTATCTGCCTCCCCCAAAGTCTACAATACCTTTTAGTTCTGATTCATTGCAATGTGATGTAGTGAATAGATATATACGGTTACATTTTCCAGTGGAACAAGAGAAGGTAGCAATATAGGCAAAGGAATAGCTTGAGTGAAGGTCGGGAAGAGGGACAGATACCTGCATGTTTACACAGTGGACAGTGTAGAGGTATGGTGAAGGTGCGGGTGAGAAGCATGGAGGGACTCACTTCTCTAGAGGAAGCCTGGGCTTTGTATGAAATTGGGAGTCTTGGATCATTTGAATTGGTAAAGGGATGTGGTCAGAGTTGTGAATAGCATCGTTGGTCACAGTGTGGAGCATAGTTTGAAGAGAGAAGTCAGCGTTGTCTGTTTCTACCATGCTTACTGGCTAGGAGCCCTAAATGTTGGTGCCCCAAGAATCCAGGAATATAATTAAGATAAATCCTTTATCATCTGTCATCGAAGACATAAAGAATTTTAATGTCAGTTGTCTTCCTATATGTTGGACTTAAGAAATGCATGTAGCCATTCTGCTTATACTACCTGGGAGCATTACCAACTGTTTGGGGATTGGAACACAGGAGCTTTGGGATTCCCTGTTATGTCTTAGCTGTTTATGTTTTTTTAGATCCTTGAGTTAAGAATTCAGTTCATCTCTGGGATTAGGCAGGTGAAGACTGTCATTGACAGGTAGATTTTCCATATCCTAAGTAGGACGGAAACATGTTTGTACAATAACGTAGGCACAATGCAATGTGAAGGGCCAAGATGAGATATTCCATGTTGGAGCTCTGCAGTGTAGCCGACTCCCTCCTTCTGACGTGTGCTGGTGTGACTCAGCCCCACCCAGCAGAGCACATGATGAAGGTGGCAATGGCAAGGTGTTTGGCTCCTTCCTGGTGACTGCAGGTAGGGATACAGCTGTATCAGAAGAAATGTTAAGAGAAGGTGCTCCAGAAAGTTTTAGGAAGTGCATGCAACACAAATTTTTAAAAGATGAATGACAGGCTTAGAGCAGACATCAAGCTGGCATGCAGCAACCAGAGCTTGTGTGCCTTTTCAAAGGACCACAAACCTTTACTGATCACCTATTGCACACCTAACACACAACAGAGAGGTGGGGGGAGATCAAACGCGAGTTCCACCCTCAAGCAACTTCTGGTCTTAGGGGAAACAGACACAAAACCAAGCAATTATAAGATGATATAAAATAAAGTAAGTGCTAAATAAGTATAAATAAAATTATGTGGACTTGAGGATAAAAAGAAAATTGTCGAGGGAAATAGGAATACATTAAAATGGTGGTAAAATTGAGCTAAGCATTGGAATGAATAAATGAATAACTGTAGGAGAAAGAAGAAACTTCTAAGCAAAATTCAGAGAATGAAGGAAAGCCTAGTGTCTTAACATGCACTCTGTGTTTTGCAATGGTGAGTATTGCAGCTTGCAGGGTGTATAAAGAGCAGGTGTGTAAAGGTTCTTTCTATGGAAGAAGAGTAGTCTGTGGGGACTAGATAGGCCAGAACCTTCATTGCCGAACTTGTTCTGGAGACGATGAGTGGCCGTAGCAGGGCTGTGAAGAGGAGACGAATGTGTGGTATGCAAACCAGGAGGCCAAAGAAGTGCGGCAAGGAGGATCATTGGTGTGGACCACATCTCACTTATTTTCTTGATAATAGCTATATTTAGCTAGAGTTCATTGCCAGGCTCTATTCTCTTACCTTTTTGTTGTTTAATATTTATAACAATATTTTATGGTTGGGAGAGTTCAAATAACAAGTCCAAGATCACACAAATAATAAACAGGCTACAGCCAGAACTCACACGTAGATCAACTGGCCCCAGAAGTAACCCGCATGTCCTCAGGAATTCAGTGCTCAACCCAGTAAATGTTTGATGAATTAGCAAACACTTGGATAAATGGAACCATCCTGGGTTTAGGTAGCATAGTCAAGAAGGGTCTAACTCAAAGGACAATTATACCTGAGACCGACATGTTCAACCTGAAATGGCCGAAAAAGGAAGACCAGGCTGGTACTGGAAGTCTGAGAGGTGAGCAGCCTCTACTGCTTGATGCCATGCCATTTCCAAGATCAGTAAGAAAAGGAAAATAGGGCTAGGATGCTCTAAGATCCTGGGGCTGCATCTACAATTCAGTAACTCCAAGCAATGTAGATTGTACTGGGTTGAATAGAGCCCCATCTTCTCATTCATGTTGATCCAGAAGCTCAGAATGTGACCTTGTTTGGAAATAGGTCTTTGCAGATGTCATTAGTTAAGGTAAGATCATATTGGATTGGTGTCGGTCCTAAATCTGATGACTGGCGTCTTTATAAGAGGTAGTGTGGGTACACAGAGATTATACCAGTCAGGGCTCTCCAGAGAAACAGAACAGGAAGTATGTATAAATAAAGATATATTTTAAGAAATTGGCTTGTGCAATTATGAAGGCTGGGAAGTGTACGATAGGCAGGAGAGCCAGCCGACTGGACACCTACAGAAGAGAAGAGCAAATGTTGCTGTTCAAGTGGAAAGACCACCTGCTGGAAGAATGTCTTCTTCGTTGAGGGAGGTCAGTCTTTTGTTCTATTAAGGCCTCCAACTGCTTGGATCAGGTCCACCCACCCTTCTGGAGTCCAGTGTGCTTTACTCAAGGACCTTCACCAAAAATGCTACTCTTATCCAAAAACATCCTCACAGGAACATCCAAATGTCTGACCCAATATCTGAGCAATGTGGCCTGGCCAAGTTGACAGACAACGATTAATCATCACATAGACCCAGGTACACTGAGATGAAGGTGTTGTGAAGAGAGAGGCAGAGATTGGAGTGATGCATTTATTGCCTAGGAAGGCCAGCAATTGCTGGGAACCACCAGAAGCTAGTAGAGAGGCATGGAACAGGTTCTTTCTTAGAGCCTCCAGAAGAAGGCAACTGGGTTGTCTTTCAACATCTCAGTTTTGAACTCCTGGCCTTCTGAACTTGAATGATTACATTTCTGTTGTTGTAAGCCATACAGTTTATGGCAGCTTGTTAAAATGGCTCCAGGAAAGAAGATAGAGATAAACCCAGCAATGGCACCGACACATTTCCCAGCAGACGTCAGGGTCTGATGCGCTGCTGAGATTTGAGGTGTTCATGATGCCAGGTACAAAACAGACCTTTGTGTGGGCACTGAGGAAGATGAGGGAAGGGGGAGTAGGGCCTGAATGTAGGGTTTCCTGAAAATAATCACAACATATATGACACAAAAAGGATAAGTTAACTTTCATATATATGAAAAGCTACAATTTTAAAGTCAATAAGAAAAGGATAAAATGCCTATTGGAAAAGTAAACAAAGAAACAATCAATATACAAAAGAAGAATGACAAAGGGCCACTAAATAGCCACCTTGTTGATCTGGGCTCATTGTGCATGCTGTGTCCATTACATTTGTACTCAGGGTTTGCTCTTTCAAGTGCATAACGAGGATGCCTGTTTTGGAGGAGAACTCTTTGGGGCCAGATGCAGTGAAAGTGGGTGCTGAACAGCCTGCTTCAACAGTAGGAGAGATGCTACTACCTGGCAGCAAGTTCCCCAGACCCAGAACAAAGGCTGATGTGAAATATGAAAGCATGATCAATGCATTAATCAGGAAACAGGTGTTGGCTGAAGACCTCCTTCATCTTCAGCCCTGTATCACACACTGTGGGGAGCACAAGAGCCCCAGGGTTGACAAAGGCTGAGGGATATGAAATTGCAGGACAGCAATCAAAGGTGGAATGAACTATTTGGCCTACATTAATATTAGTGACTTCCAGTTCTGGCTATACATTAGCATCCCTGGAGAGCTTTTTAAAAATACAAATGTCTACTAGAATGTTCATAGTAGTGGCACTATTTGTAAAAGCTCCAAACTGGAAACTATCCAAATGCACATCAATAGTAGGATGGATAAATAATTATGGATTATTCACATAATGGAGCACCATTCAGCAATGAGAATGAAAGATTGACAACTCCACACAATAATGTAGATAAATTAGATAAATAAGTATAGATAAATCTCTTAAGTATAATGTCGAGTGAAAGAAGCTAAATAGAAATGGGTCACACTTTAATGTATCATAGTAATGTAAGATGTTAACAAGAGGGGCACATGGGACAGAGTATATGGTACTCTCTGCACTGTCTGCACTTCTATAATTCTAAAACTATTCTAAAATGTTAAAACTTGCTCGAGTATACAAAAAGTCACGCTGTATGATTCCATTCATATCAAATACAAAGACAGACAAAATTCATGCATACTATTAGAAGTCAGGATAATTCCCTTGGGAGGAGCGGTGTCGGGAAGGGTGCAGGTAGTAACCTTCTATGTCTCAGTCTACATGCTACTTACATGGATGTGTTTCATTTTGAAAATGTATTTGATTAAACACTTATGTGCTTTTTTTGTACATATATTTTATTTTATTAAAAAATTAAAAGCAGCCAGGTGTAGTGGCTCGCACCTATAATCCCAGCAGTTTGGGAGGCTGAGGCGGGTGGATTACCTGAGGTCAGTAGTTCGAGATCAGCCTGGCCAACATGATGAAACCTCGTCTCTACTAAAAATACAAAAATTAGCTGGGTGTGGTGATGCACGCCTGTAATCCCAGCTACTTGGAAGGCTGAGGCAGGAGACTTACTTGAACCTGGGAGGCAGAGGTTGCAGTGAGCTGAGATCATGCCATGGCACCCCAGCTGGGGCAATAGGGTGAGACTCAGTCTCAAAAACAAAACAAAACAAACAAACAAACAAAAAACATAAAATTGAAAGCTATTCTGACATTCAGTTCTCCCCAGACTAAATAAGTCAGAATTTTGGGTGGAGTCTCTGGGCTTTTTTAAAAAGCATCCTAGATTATTCCAGCGTGTACCAAAGACTGAGAGCCACTGCTATTTGTTATGCAGGAAATGAGAAGAGGCAGAAATCAGTACAGGCTGGAGCTGTGAGTTCATGCTTCCTTCTTACAGGAGGCAAGGCATGCATGGATCCTCAAAGGCTGGGAGGGATTGATGAGACCAGCAGGGCTCCACAATAAATGAGCATTTTCAGCCCAGGAAGCATTGAATTTCCAATTCTCATTTTTCTGTTTTTCTGGCCCTGGCTACATTTTGCCTGGAAACTTGACTCCCCGTCTTAAATGCTCTTGTCATATGTTGGCCCCTTAGGGTTAAGAGCTGTGAAAAGAGTCTCACCAGTCTTCATGCAAATAGAGAGAATTAAAAAGCAATTAGTTTATGTACCCTGAGCGCTGTATTTTATCTAATTTCTACACTTTTTCGTGTTTCTACTCAAGCCTCAATAAGCCTTAAGAAAGCATGGGTAAAATAAGTGACTGGAAGAACAAGCTGCAGCGTCCAGATTTGACCACAGAAGCAACCTCTGTAGCACTAGTGATTAACTCCTAACACACAAAACATTTAGGGGTGTGAAGCTGGGGACAGGAGACCCTTAGGGGCAAGGATTGGTGGATTTCGGGTGTACAGAAGGGACGTATCTGTGCTGAGTGTGTTGCTATTTGTGATTCATTATTAGTCCAGATAGTCCAGTTGATTCACTGGTACGTTTCTTATTATGAGGGAGAGAGGACCTATAGACTATGCACTAACAGCATTTATGAATTTACAGTTGGCATTTGCATTCTGAGAGCCATTACTTCCGTGGGCTCATTACAGGTTACAATCATACAACAACAATAAACACACCCGACCTTTATGAGTGGTCAGTTAATTCCAGGCACTTCGCCAAGCCCTTTCCAAGAATTATCTCATTTAATCCTCACTTCAATCTTACCGATCCCCCACTTGACAGATGAGAAGACCAGTGCCAAGATTAATAAGTTATCTAAGTTCTCACCACTTGTTAGAGTGGAGCTAGTTGTAACAAAGCAGTTGATTCCCCAGATGGTGTTTTTAATGTGATGTGATCTTGGTTAAAGATGGGATGACATGACCTTGTAATAACTTGTCCTTACAGCCCTCCCTCCTCTCCTTTCCGTCCTAGATTCATCCACCCTACCCCTAAGTCATCCTGCTCCTTCTTCTCTCCCTCTGCCTTTCTTTTCCTATCTTTTGATATTTGCATTTACTCTGAAAAGCTGTTTCTCCTTCTTTCCCCTCTTCTCATCTCTAGAAGAGCAAATGATTAATTGAGTCATACTAAGATGTTTGGGATTCGCTGTGTAATTTCTCTCAAGAGTAACTGCACTTGAAGAGAAACTGCACAAGGAGGACAATGCTTACCACCCATGAGGGCTTATGAAGGCAGCGTTAAGCTAACCCAGGGGTCAGCAGACTATGGTTTGCTGGGCGAATCCTGTTTTGGTAAATAAAGTTTTATGAGAACACAGCCACGCCCATTGGTGTATTCATTATCTAGGGCTGCTCTGCCGCTAGCAGGGCAGAGTGGAGCAATTAGGACAGTTACTGGAGACCACAAAGCATAAAACATTTGCTGCCTGGGCCTCACAGAAAAACTTCACCAATTTCTCAGTTAATCCAGAGAGAGTTTCTAGTGCAGAACTTGGAGCACAGGCACTCAATAAATGCCAATTTGCTTTTCTGCAGGTTTCAGGTTCCTTCCTGTGGGAGGACTCTGGGCAGGAGGCATGTTCTGAAATCACGTCACACAGGTCATTACCAACACAGTCCTTTCACAGTGGGCAGCGGGGGTGACAATCCTCACTGAATATTCATTTGCACTTGGGCAAGTAAAAGAGTGACAAGTATCCTCGCAGAAACAAAGTGATGTATTATTCATTTTGCAGAGAGTGCTTCCTGACGTGAAAGCAGCGGGGCAGCCCCAGCTGGGGTGGAGGTGTCATCTCTGTGCCAGCAGAAGTGAACAGGCAGGCAGGGACTGTGCCTCCACGTCACAGATACAGGGCAGTTGTGTTTCCTGAGAATTGTTTCTTTCACCAGATATGGATTTTGCGTCAAAGAAGGCACTTGAGGTCTCCTTCAGAATATGTTCAAAATAATAAAAACTGAAATTAGTCTTGCAACACTTGAAGTTAACTGCAGTATTGGCTTCTTTATTAAGTTTTTGTGAAAGACCACAGTCCATCATGCAATCCTTGTTCTTCCCTGGTTGGGCAGGGGTGATGTGGGATTGTTATGGACAGAATCAAATGTCTAAGCTGAGAGATACTGCCTTCAGCACCATTCCAGGAAGCCACTCAATACAAACCTTCAGCTCCCCCCGAGTTTTACTTTCTCTGATTTGGGGGAAGCAGGGGGTCTTGCATTTATGGACCATTATCTCCAGGAGCTGTGTTTTCCTTGGGGTTACCCAAGTTCTGGGATCTCATGTTTTCTCCTGGATGACTTAGGAGATCTTATCTTCTTTTTTTTTTTTGAGACGGAGTTTCGCTCTTGTTACCCAGGCTGGAATGCAACGGCGTGATCTCGGCTCACCGCAACCTCCACCTCCTGGGTTCAGGCAATTCTCCTGCCTCAGCCTCCTGAGTAGCTGGGATTACAGGCACGTGCCACCATGCCCAGCTGATTTTTTGTATTTTTAGTAGAGACGGGGTTTCACCATGTTGACCAGGATGGTCTCAATCTCTTGACCTCGTGATCCACCCGCCTCGGCCTCCCAAAGTGCTGGGATTACAGGCATGAGCCACCGCGCCCGGCCCGATCTTATCTTCTTAAAGGTGACCACATGACTTGATAGTTCACATTGTGCTTCTCACCACCCTAAGAAGATGCAGTCTCTATGAAGTTGGTACAGTGATGGAAATTTCGGATTATAGTAGTTCCCCCTTAGCTTCAGGGGATATGTTCCAAGACTCCCAGTGGATACCTGAAACTGAGGAGAGTACTGAACCATATATATGCTATGTGTTTTCACCTGAAAACTGACATGGCTACTAAGTGACTATCGGGTGGAAGCCTATGCTGCATGGACACCTGGACAAAGGGATGATTCACAACACAGGTAGGACAGCGCAGGATGGTGGGAGATTCCATTGTAATACTAGAATGATGTACAATTCAAAACTTATGAATTGTTTATTTCTGGAATTCTTCATTTACTATTTTTGGACCATGGTTGATAGTAGATAACTGAAACTGTGAGAAGTGAAACCATGGGTGAGGATACTACTTTAATAAGAAATTAACTCTGTTGTGTTAGCCTGGGTTCCCCAGAAGGCAAAGCTGGAGACCATGGCTTACTGATACAACTTAATTCCAGGGAGCAGGCATGAGGAAGGATGGGAATGAGGCAGGGAGGAAGAGAGGAGAGATTAGGATGGGCTGGAGAGCTACCTTCCTCTGAGTAAGACAGATTGTATCATTTCATGAGATCATTCTCTTTGAGGATGTATAAACTGGGCCTCAGGACAGTCTACCCTAAGGACAGAAAGGGAGAAGAATTTATCCAATGGCTTCTGTTTTTTCCCACCAGCCTCTGAAAGGTCTGAGCCACAAGTTCTTACTTCCCTTGGGTTTCCTGGCTGCATACATAGACCCTGAGTGGAGTCCTTCAAAGTCCCAGGGCTCATCGGCACAGGTGCAGCCACTTTGTCTGTGCGCCTTTCAGGTCCTCAGCACTCCCTATTTCCGCACACGCCTCGTCTCTCTAGGGCAGCACCTGCAGCTGTCTGCTTGAGGCTTTCCCTGGTTGCAGGTGCATGAGAGGCCCTCATACCAAGGAGTTAACTCTCTGGGAGTTGAGAGTGGGTGTTTCAGTATGCCAGTGCCTTTGTCCCTTGGGTGAGCCAACCATGAAGCATATGCCATGTTAGTCTCCCAGAGGCGCAGAATGGGATTGAGTCCCAGTTATCCACTGCAACAACTGGCTTATAAACATACCCTTTGTTGTTTTTCTTCTCACCCTTGTCTTTCTTCCCTAGACCTTATCACTGTTCCTAGGTCACCTCCAAATTCTTATGTTGGTATCTGCTCCTGGGAGAACTCAACCTAAGGCAATAGAGAGGCCTTTGCAGAGGTGAGAGGCACACAGCACAGGCATGCAGTGAGTGCTGCCATATTGCACCTGTGTAAAGCTGCTCAGAGACCACAAAGAGCTGGTCACTGCAGTGACCACCGGGCAGAAGTCAGGTGAGGCTGAGAGGATCTGAAGTGGTACTTGCAGGTTTCATATAGGTGTCTCATCCACCTGAGAGAAAACGGTAAAGTTCACAGATTTTATGTAGGCCCTGAGGAAGTATTCACTGTGTGGAGTGACTGTGCTCAGCATCATATGTGAGTTGATGCATCTAAGCCTTGCCATTTGTGAAATGGGTACTAGGATCATTATCCACATCTCACAAATGAGAAAACTGAAGCCCAGGTGGATTAAGTAACTTGCCTAAGGTAATACAGCAAGAAAAGGGCAGAGGTAGGACTTGAACCCAAGGCAATTTACCTCCAGAAGCTGTGCCTTTAAGTTGATGGTTAAGGATAATGTGCCTTGATCGTTACTATGATAATAGCAGGCTTACTATGGCCAACAGAGACAGTCAGGCATCCTGTCCACTGACCTCTGACAAGACTCAGTTCCTTAGCTGAGTGGGTGTGGGTGTGAGTGTGAGTGGAGTTTGCGTGCTTATGTTCTGAGTGATGGGATTGAGGGAAAAAGATTAAAATGTAGGACCATGTTCCCTGAAGTGTTATTCAAGGAAATAACCTCCCGCTCTTTTCAATCAAAGCAGAAGCTGGGTCTGAGTCTTGGGTCTTGGTTTGCGTCTTTTTTCCAGGACCTGAGGCTGTTTCTAAATGAGACTTTAACTTACTGACCATCAAATAAGCACAAAACAAAAAAACTTTTTGATGAGTTAAGTGTAAATGAGTCAGAGGCAGACAGATTAAATTTTCCCTCAAATGCACATGGGTTAAAAAAATTATAGTCTCCAGAGAGGCTGGCTCCTTGAGGACTGAGCTTTTGCCAAGTCAGCACATTGGAGGAAGAGTCTGTGACTGTCTGCCAAACCCCAAGCGCCACTGGCCTCCTCGCCTTGGCTTCTTGCTGAACCCAGGAGGAATCCATCTTCCTGAATCCTTGCTGTCTGTCAGAACTGAGGGCCCATTTCTGTGCAAATGATTCATTGTTATAATTTGTGCTACCTCCTCACAGACTTAGGGACTTATTTTTTACATCAACTCCTATGTAGTATTTCAAAAGTCTCTTTTCTGTCCCTGTATCCCTCCTGCCCTTTTACCGTCTCTTTGCCAACAAATTCAAAACAGGAGTCAGCGACAGGCGTTCTTTGAGTCTAGCCCAGAATCTCACTCTGCCTCTGGCAGTAAATTTCTGACAGGTGCAGAGCAGGCAGGAGAAATGACAGCATCATGCAGAATGCAAGCAAATATGGCACTGTGAATCATCATTTCTCCTGCTAGGATCCGTCTGGGTTAGAGTGAAATCACCTTTTGGGACAGTTTTTGTTCTTTTACTTGATCAAAGAAATCACTTGTGGATATTATTCATCCTCCAATTCCTTTTTAAGAACACAACAATTAAAAAAGGATTAGAATAATTTTGAGTAGCTGGATACTTCTCATTCTAAGTTTTTGTGGTAAAAATGTGTTCTTCATTGCAGTGTGGCTACAAAAACGAAAGTGCAGCAGGACGATTGATGTGTCCCTGAACACTGGCTGCAGAGGGCAGTGGGATGACATTTACAGGGAGCATACATGCTGAATGATGGCTGAAAACTGAGTGCAAACTGGACTACCTAACCTTGATTTGTTAAATTGCAGCCAATTCTAGTTCCAAGGTGAGTGAAATGAACAATCCAGAGCCAGGAAAATAAACCTCTTCCCTTTACATTTTAACGATACAGTTTCCAAAATGGAGCCGCTGGCACCTGCCAATTCCTTTGTATTCGGCTTGGGTTTTAATGAGCGCCCAGAGTATAGTTGTCTCTCACAAGCTCTTTGCTGAGTATCCAGATAATGCCCCAGAACTCCACTTGTAGAACCTCTGGCATCCCCACCTGCAGCATTCCAGAGGCCTCATCCATTCAGGCGCTTTTTGTTCTATAGATCCTGGAAGGCGCTTCGATCTGAGAGTGGAACAGATTTCAGAGAACATGCACATCAACCCGTTGAACGTTCTGCAGGGTTGGTGGCATACAATGGTTTAGAATGGTGCCCATTTAATGGCTTGCATACAGCTCATGAGAGGATTCTGAAGTGCAGCCTGCTCTGATACTGAGCTGTGTGTGTGGAAGCCATGGTAAAGTTGAGCAGCAGATGGAAAACTCCACCAAACCTTTTATTGGCCATATGTCACTTTTGAGTGTTGGCCAACAAACTAAATTTGCAGCTAATATATAATGATTTAAACAGCAAAAAAGAGCAGCTGCACTTCGATTTCTGATGTCTTTTCTCCAGGCTCCCCGAGCTTGCTGGAGTTTCTTGAGCTTTTTTTCTTTAACCCTGTGCTGTCTCCCTGAATCTTCACCAGGTGGCACCATCTTCAGCACTATGGTATACACTGTCTCCGACTTTGCTGGCTTAGCTCCCTGCTGCTTCTTCCTTATGGGCCAAGCTTTCTGATGTTTTGTCATTATTATTATTATTCAGTTTGATAAGAAATACTACAAGGCACAAGACTCTGGTATTTTTGTACTTTCACCCACTTGGCTATCTTCTTTTTTTTTTTTTTGAGATGGAGTTTCACTCTTGTTACCCAGGCTGGAGTGCAATGGCGCGATCTTGGCTCACCGCAACCTCGGTCTCCTGGGTTCAGGCAATTCTCCTGCCTCAGCCTCCTGAGTAGCTGGGATTACAGGCACGTGCCACCATGCCCAGCTAATGTTTTGTATTTTTAGTAGAGACGGGGTTTCACCACATTGACCAGGATGGTCTCGATCTCTTGACCTCGTGATCCACCCGCCTCGGCCTCCCAAAGTGCTGGGATTACAGGCTTGAGCCACCGCGCCCGGCCTCTTCTTTTTTTTCAAATTTCTCATGGGCACAGGGCTCCCTGTAGTCTGTTTTGGGGTGTCAGGGCTGGCCTTCTGCTCAGACTGTAGGGTTTGTCCTTAGGGTGGACTGTGGAAGGGCAGCTCATTCTGCTTTTTGAGGACATGACCTGGGATAGAGCTCCCCTGGGAAACTCAGCGCTCTTACTGTCAGAATCATCTAGAAGGAAATGATTGATGTCAGAAATAAGGAGAAACGGCCGTCTCCTGGCTCTTAATTCTTTTCTAGCTCTTCCACCCAATGCAATTGAAGTGCCAAGTCTTCACTTCCAGCAGCCAATGAACATACTAACTGGCCTAGTGCTTCCAGTCTCCTGGAAAAAGAGGCTCCTTGTTACAAAGTGAGGGTTATGTGTTACTTTTGGGGTCAAAGTGCTGAAAACAGCTAGGAAACAAGTGGGGAACCATATGAATCTAAACTTGCATGTCTGTCAACCACTATCTCAGTGATTCAGTTTAGAAATATACGATTGCTGAGGTCATGTAATCATAAAATGGCTCTAAAGTTGTCGTTGTAACCGTCTCCAACTCTGGTTTCTGTCTATTAATTTTGCTGAAAAACTCAGCCACCTCCCTAAGGTTATTCAAAAGACTTTGAACAGCATTGTGAATAAAAATTATAACAGAGTACATCAAACTCAATGATTTCTATAACATCTGGAGCAAAGCACATTAAATGAAGAGTAAAATGCACATTCATCATGGGTGTTTGGGTTTGTTTTCTGCCTTTATAAAGAAAGGACACAAGAAATATCTTTCCTGTAGGGATTTTTAGTTATCTGTTCCTGCGCTACACTGGACACCTCACAGAACTATAGCCTTGGTTTTTATATTTATAGGAGGTGATTCTCTTTTTAGGTCCGGATTAAGATTATGTCCTGCGGCAACTTCACCTTGGGGAATTTGTCCTTCAGATAGAACCACTGCATGAAATAATATGTGTACATGATTAATCATTTCATTCTTATTTATAAAAGCAGAAGATTGGAAACAACCCAAATGTTTATCGATAGAGGACAATCTTACAATGCAACCATACATTAGAAAGAGCTCCACGACATCTGTTAGTGAAAGTCAGGTGCAGAACAGATTGGATAGTGCACTGTCTTTCAAATTCATGTGATATTTGTTTATATACACAAAAAGAAACTTTGAAAGGATACATACAGAAGCAAGCTGAGGGGACGGCAAGGACAGAGTCCATAGGAGAAAATAAACCATGTGCTTCTCAGCCTCTCGGAATCTGGCTTTTGAGTTCATTGTTCCAAAGAAAATATTCCCTATTGGCTCACCTATCACGTTCTAAATGCCAATCATGAATTTCCTTGATATCCCTGACCACTGCTGACCACTTACTCCTTCACAGTGAGGCAGCTTCAGTGTAGAACAATGAAAAATTCTGCTATTCAAAATTCTGCAGCTCTGCTGGTGAGGGAGCCGTTATTTCTGAGCATGTGCTGTCTTTGCAGAGGTATCTCTTTTAAGCATTACAATGGCCCTTTGAGAGAGGTACCATGGTTATCTCCATTTTCCAGATGAAGAAACTAAGGCTCACAGAGCTTAATTAACATGCCCTGAGCTATATAACTCCTAGGTGAAAGGGTCAAGATTGAGCCCCGGATGGCTAGTCCCCAGTGCAACTGTCTGAGCATTTTGTGAATGGGCAATGCAGCAGTGCTCCATTTACTGCTTCTGTCTTCTTTTCTGACCCTGCTCTGGCCTATTTCTTTCTCTCTTTTATTTTTATTTTTTTTCTGGAGCTGGAATTTCACCCTTGTTGCCCATGCTGGAGTGCAATAGCCTGATCTCAGCTCACCGCAACCTCTGCCTTCTGGGTTCAAGTGATTCTTCTGCCTCAGCCTCCTGAGTAGCTAGGACTACAGCCATGCACCACCATGCCTGGGTAATTTTGTATTTTTAGTAGGGACGGGGTTTCTCCGTGTTGGTCAGGCTGGTCTCGAACTCCTGACCTCAGTTGGTCCTCCCACCTCGGCCTCCCAGGCATGAGCCACCTGGCCTGCTCTGGCCTATTTCTTCCATTACTCTTGCTGCTCATATCCTAACTCTTTTATCAGCTCTTCTTTTCAAACAAAGCTGTCTCCAAGATCCCACCTTTGTCCTCCTCTCTGTAGTTACCCTTCCACTAGCTCTGAAAAACTTTGACTCTCACCCAATGGGTTTGCCTTCTGAGTCCATGTCTGTATTTTCAGATACTCATTTGCACCTGCTTGATGGACATTGCCACCTGGACCTGCTGTAACTGCAGGACCACTATTTCCCAAACCCAACAACTCATCTTCCTGCTCACAATTTGGTTCTTCTCCTTGTTTCGCTTTTTTGATAATACTACCCCTGAGACTTTTCATCCCTTAAGTTCAAAACTTTAGAGAAGGTTTTGATTCCTTTTTTTTTTTTTCCCCTTACTTCCAATTTCCAATAATTAAAATACTATGCTGTTTTGGGTTCCGCCGCCTTCTGCTGCTAATAACATCTTGCCTGGGAAGTGCTCTCCTAACTAACCATCTCCCCTGTGTGAGATGTTCTTCTCCTGTTATCTAACTAATAATCCTTATACAGTATGCCACCCATGAGATCTATGTGAGGGAAACTTTCAGATGTGGAACACAGAAAAAGACTTTGTAAATGGACAAGCCAGGAGCATGAGTCATTACAAACCTGTCAATCCTTCTTAAATTATAAATTTAGTGGGACCCCAATGAAAATAGTAACAGGTTTTAAAAAATATTTTTCCGTGACCATAAAAGCTGATTTGAGAGTTCTGATGGAAAAATAAGTATACTAGAATATCCAGGAAATTTCTGAAAAAGTGGAATAAAAAGAGAGAACTAGCCCAAATAGATATTGAAATTATTATAAAATGTTAGCCATTAATATACCTTAATAACTGTACATGAATAAACAGAATAGACATAATAGAATCAAACTGACCTAAAGACTTATGAGGATTTAGTAATTCTTAGATGTTGTGAATGTTTATCCGCGGGGAGAACTTTTACAATTCAATAAATGGTGCTGGGACAATTGGGTAGCCATCTGGGAAATAATAAACTTGTATCTCTCCTAACTCTCTATACCAAAGTGAGTGCCAGATGGACTATCAACATGAAAATTAAACTATCAAAGTTCTAGGAAAATAATTCAAATTTTTTAACTGACCGTGGCATAGAGAAGGCCTTTCTAAGCATGATAAAAACAAAACATTTCTGCATGGTAGAAAACACTATACATAAAGTCAAATTCTAACCAGAGAAAAATATTCGTAACGAACATGTCAGACAGAGGGCATAATTTGTTAACATATAAAGAACTTCTATAAATCAATAGAAAAAAGATCAAAACTGTAATAGACAAATTGGCAAAGTACATGAGCCAATAGCTCACAAAAGAAAATACTAAGGGTATTTAGATATTTGAAAACATGCTTAGGCTCCACAAGATAAGCAATTGTAAATTAAAACTGTACTTTTCAGCTTGTAGCCAAAGATGATTAAAATGTATTTTCAGTCACCTATTTTTGGCAAGATTATGAGGAAATAGACATTCATACTATATTATTATTTTGAGACAGGGTCTCATTCTGTCACCCAGGCTGGAGTGCAGTGGCACAATTTCAGCTTACTGCAACCTCCACCTTCCGGGTTCAAGTGATTCTCCCACGTCAGCTTCCTGAGTAGCTAGGTATTATAGGCGTACACCACCATCCCCAGATAATTTTTGTATTTTTTGGTAGAGACGGGGTTTTGCCATGTTGGCCAGGCTGGTCTTGAGCTCCTGACCTCAGGTGATCTGACCACCTCATCCTCTCAAAGTGCTAGGATTACAGGTGCGAGCCACCACACCTGGCCCATACATATATTTTAGTTACATAAACAGAACAACCTCTAAACAGGGAAAGTTTTGAATATCATCAAAATTTTAAATTTACATACCCTTTCATGTATCAGTTGCATGTTTGAGAGTTTCTCCTACATCTCTATTTAAACTATGTCTGAAGAAATATAGAGATATTTGCTGCAGCACTACGTGTAACAGTATGTTTTATCAACTTAAAGAAGAAATGAAACAATCACAAGCATGGAGCCTGCCATGTTTACCATCTGCTTAAAGCCTCCCAGTTGATTTCTGCCAGCTAGGAAAGAGTTTTTGTAATCCGGCCCCAGCCTGCCCTTCCTCATGTCTTGCTTTCCTCTGTACTCCCTAAGCTCAGGCCAAATGCCTACACTGTTTGCCCTGAACCTTCCCATCTCCATATCTCTTTGTGCTGATCCTGCTGCCTGGCTGGCCCTCTCTCCAGCCTTTCCCCTCTTCTTCATCTGCGTGAATACTAACCTGCCTCAGAGGCCACCTCTTTCTGAAGAAATCTGTCAACTCTGTGCAATTCCCCAAACCCAGCTGAAAATGGCCACCTCCTCTTAACTTGACATGATACTTTTTGCCAAACTATTTTAATATAAATGATCTCAGATACCATTAACTTATATTTTCTCCCAAGAATGAAAATATATTCATGTATTTTCTGATTTTAAGATATGGAATTGCACATACTTTTAAAAGTGGGAAATCTAAGAGCTCACCCCCATACATGTACATGTGTGTAATGTGAAGGTGTAGGTGTGCAGAAGAATAAAGAAAAAATAAATTTCCTGAAGTAGATTTCCAGGTCAAAGAATGTGCACATTTAAAACACTGATGTATGTTGCCAAACTGATCTCTGGAAAGATTCAGAATTCACTTACCAATATTTATTGAGAACATAACATGTGCCAAGAACTATATGCTAGATATTTAGGCTACCATGGAGAGCAACACCAGATGTGGTCTCTGCTCCTGCACCAAATCAAATAAAAAGGATTTGATCTAGTTGGTGAATTCAAGGATGACTTCCTAGAAGAAGTGAAATTTCAGGTAAGGCCCAAAGGCTAAATAGGAGATAACTAGACTAACTGGAGTTAAGAGGCCTTCATTCAATGCCTGTATAAATGTGGCTGGACAGGGAGTTGAAGAAGGCTGGCATGGCTGGAGTAGAAATGAGGGGGAGTGTGGTGCAAGATGAGGCCAAAGATATATGTAGGGGCACACCACAGATGGATTTGTAGGTCTTGGTAAAGATCTCTCTGTGTTTCCAACAGCAAGGAGAGGTATAAGCGAGGTTTAGGGATCACATTTGTATTTTGAAAGGATAAATTCGGCTGAGTAGAGAGAACTGATGAACAGAGGCGAGAATGAAGACAGGTTGACAAGGTAGGAGGGTACCGCAGCAGTCCAAGTGACAGATGATAACAGCTTAAACTAGCCTGAATTGCAGGCTGTGATGCACAGATTGGACTAGGATAGTCAAAGGAGACATACAGAAGAGCAGATCATTTTATGATTTTACCAATTTATACCACTATCAGAAATGGATATCCTTGATCAATTTTGACATTGTCAATGGTGTTTGTTTATGTGTGTGTTTAAAATATACTATGTTGTACATAGTACCTATAATTTATAGTATGTATAAAAATATGTAAAGTTTTTCCTTTGATAATTGCTAGGGTTGAGGATCTTTTCATATTTCATTGACCACTTTGTTTCTATTTATCTCTTTTTTCGAATTATCTCTACAGAGCCTTTGTCTGTTTACTTACTGGGGCTTAGGTTCTTTTTCTGTTTTGGGATGCAGTCCAGGATCTCACATTGCATTTAATTATCATGTCTTTGCTGTTGCCACTGATTGATGATAGTTTCTCAGGTGTGTGCCTTTTTATTAATGATTTGAATAAACTCTTGTTATATTGATGCAGGGCAGCGCTTGGCAAGAATCCAAGTGCAAAATCAAGGCAATCTTAAAGCAATTTTAAAAGATGACGATCTGTGACATATGTTGCAAATATTATTTTTCCAGTTTGTCTTTTTGTTTGTTTAACTTGTTTTAAGAATGTTTGTGTGTGTGTTTATGTGTGATATAATTGCCAAATGAATCAATCTTTTCCTTTATTATTTCTAGCTTTGGTATAATGCTTAAAAGTCCTCCCTGTTCCAAGGTTACGGTGAGTTATCCTCTATTGCTTTTACAACCATCATTTTTTCAGGTCATATCAAATACAATGCAAAACAGACATCTTTACCCTATTCCTCTAGTCTTCCCCCTCCACCCCATGCCTCTAATTTTGCCAGATGGGGCAATAAAATGCAGTGCTGAGGTGGCACTTATGGCATAAATTCAGCAATGTCAATTCTTGCTCTACAGCCCTCCTCTGAACTGCTTTGACTGCAAAAGACCTAACTTGGGTCCTGACAAAGTTCTTTCCTGCACCAATGCTACTTTTTAATTGCCCAACCAATTCTACCTAATCATAAGTTCCCTGAAGTCAGGAACCAGATCTATTTTATTTTGTGCAGTACTCACGTGGCTGAGTCCTTTTTAACAGCCTCTGCCTACATAACATTCCAATGCATTATTCCCATGAGAAAAACACAAACCTTCATCACATTGATGAAAACGTAGATATTCTCAAAGTGGTGTGAGGCAGTCATTGGAAGGTCTATCATAAATCATACAGCAAGACACTCAAATTTCTACATGGGGAAGTATTTTTGCTCACTGTATCCTTTCCAATCTCTCTCCAGCAAGAGTAAAAAGCTTACTCAGCAAAATTAACACCCCCCTCCCCCCCCCCCGAAAAGCCTAGTAAGAACAAGATATTTTTCTTCAAACTTCCCTTAAGGATTTCAGTTCATCACAACTGTAATCTCCTGATGTTTTTATTAGAAAACTTTGTGCATGCCAGAGAGTCAATAAGTACTCCTGAGAATCAGCGAATTGGTTGGTAATCCTGTCCTGGTACTTGACTTATGTAGTGTCTTTGTTGGAATCTAGGAGATAAACAAGACTATTTTCTTTTCTAACTGCTTCTTGTTTTCCTTTTACAGAAAGAATTAGGACTCTATTGAAAGCTTACCACCATTATATGGGCTATCAGGTCAAGTTAATTATAATAAGGATCCATCTTAAATTCTCATCTTAAATTCTTTGCTGAAGCAGCATTTTCTTAAGTGGTCCCTTAGCACAGACCCAGAGGACAATATTATTGCAAAGTGAGTGGATGGACTAGAGGAGCTAAAAATAAGGAGTTCACCTTTCTGTCTTGGGTGGCCAGACAGATCCAAATCTATTTGGAATAAAGCCTCATGCTAAAAGCCAACAGTTCTCAAAGGAGAAATGATCTCTTCCCTGAGGAGTGGGAAGGAGAAAGGAGTTGAGATGCTAGTGCAACACTGGACATAGTAGATGTGAACAATTTTGGTTCTAAGGAGCAAGCCATGTGCATAGAGGCAGCTGTTTCACTTCAGCTGACCTGATGCCACACCAGAGTTTCATTTCAGTAAGAGCCATGGGACATATGAATCTCAACTGAGCACAGGGAACAAAATGGAAGTCAAGTTCAAGTTATTAAAGGACTGATGTCTCATCGCTTAATGCCACCCTAATGGTGAGCTGCATAATTTTCCCTCTTTTCCTCTTTACTTTAATTTCCTAATGACCCACCCTGCTTTCTGGTTCCTTTTCAGCCTTAATTCACCTATAACAAGTTCACCTTAGATGAAGCTATCTTTTGTTGGCGATGTGGCCTGAGGCAAATCACTTTCTCTCTTTTAGTGTCATCCTAAGACAGTAAGGAAAATAATGAGCGATAATGGGGGTAGAGCAATCAGCTTGGTACTGGGTACCCAGCAGGTGCGCCTGTGATTTGTATTAAGGAAACCCCAGTTTTCCAGCTGTCAAGATACCTCAGCCTACCTCTTTTTCTTGGGCCACTGGAAGGGAGATTCCTCAAGCAACATGGACAACAAGAGGCATCCTCCTTTCTGATTCCTGGCCACAGCAGCGTTCTCAGCATTTAGATTTCTTGCCCATTCCGAAAGCCGGGGTGATGGCTCCCTTGTATCTCTTCAGATGCCACAGCCCATGAGTTATGGCTTCCGCTGACCTCTCTGCAGGGTAGGACGATGAGCTGGCAACAGCTGTGGGAGCCGCAGTAAAGAGCCCGCAGAATCAGAGCTGCAGCTGGGTTAATGACACTGTGGCATTGGGGTGGCTGTCTTGAGGACTATAAAAAAAGAAAGGAGAAAGAAAAACAAGGAAAAAAATCTCAAACCTCAAAACAAAGACAGATGTTTTGACTTAGGAAAAGAACATAAAGAGATATCAGTTTGGATATTTGTTTTCCTAACAGCAAATCGATACTTAATTGGGTTACAATAAATGGGAGAGTGTTTTATATTTACAACAAAATTAACTCAAAAAGGAAATAAAAATTCAGTCCTCTCTATTCTTCCATTTCCCCCATTCTTTCTTCATTTTCCTCTCTGTTCCTCCAATGCAAAAATAAAACAAAACAAAAACTCCCCTCCTCGGAATTATTCTGTGAGAATTAGGTGGGCTCTCCCAGAGATGTGGTGGATGTAATCTATACATGGGAATCTTGGAAATTCCACCCCTCAACTTTTTCTGCTAAGTATACTTGAATCTGACAGGGGCAGAGACCTCAGTTAATTAATTAATTAAATTTTATTTTTTGAGACAAGGTCTGGCCCTTTTGCCCAGGCTAAAGTGCAGTGGCACAATCTTGGCTCACTACAACCTCCTCCTCCCGGGTTCAAGCAGTTCTTGTGCCTCAGCCTCCTGAGTAGCCAGGACTACAGGTGTACACGACCACACCCAGCTTCTTTTTGTATTTTTAGTAGAGATGGGCTTTCACCCTGTTGCCCAGGCTGGTCTTGAACTCCTGGGCTGAAGTGATCCACCCACTGGGGCCTCCCAAAGTTCTGGGATTACAGGCGTGAGCCACCGCACCCAGCCAACCTCAGTTAATTTAAATTTGGGTTTAGCATGCTAATGATGCCTAGCAATGTAAGGAGAGAAGGATGATCACCTGTGTTTGCAAATACTCAAGCCCTAGACTGGGATTAATGAGACATAGGTTTTAGTTCTGAGTCAAACCCTCAGCTGACATATTACTTTGGGAAAAATAACTCAACTTCTAGAGGACTCCATTTTCTACTGTCTTTTCCTCATCTAAAGTTCAAAGTCTATGTCTTGGGGAAGGCTTCCGTGTGTGGTGATGTAGGTTAGATGCCTATACTGGGGGAAGGTATGACTTGACGTCCAGCCTTTGTTCCTCTTGCCAAGACTCTGCCTTCCCAGAGGGGGCACGTTTTGAAATAGGCACAAAGCGCCTATGTGGCAGCTCTGACCTCGATTATGGGCCTGAGAAAAGGTCCTCCGTAAAGTGGGGCAGAGATGAAGAATAGGAGAGGCATTTTTGAGAGACTAGGAGCTGAAAGCCAATTGATGTGGCTATGCCTGTGGCGTGATCAAGAGTGATCACAAGACAAGGGATGTCTGCAGGAGGCAAGATGAAGAGTTTGGGAGGCTGGACAGGAGGCTGAACATCTAGAGTTTGAGGGAACCCAGGCAGGGGTCTGAAGAAAATACAGTAAGTATCCCTCCTCCTCAATTCAATAATACATGGAGAAACCAGACAGGACTGCACAGCCCACTGACTACAGAGTTATGACAGATGCTAGGCTGCGGCTGAGGATAGAGGCGGTCGTTATAGGGGAATGGAGTTGGAGAGAGGCTGGGAGAAGGTGGAAATAGAGTAGAACATGAGAATAAAACAGACTCAAAGCCTATGCTTTGTAACAAGTCTCTTGAGACTGATGGTTTTAAAAAGAGGAGTTCCCCTGCACAAGTTCTCTCTTTGCCTGCTGCCATCCATGTAAGACATGACCTGCTCTTCCCTGCTTTCCACCATGATTGTGAGGCTTCCTCAGCTACATGGAACTGCAAGTCCAATTAAACCTGTTCCTTTTGTGAATTGTCCAGTCTCGGTATGTCTTTATCAGCAATGTGAAAATATGCTAATACAGGCTGGCATCATTTTTTTACTGAGCAAATGAGAAATACATTCAGCAGAGGTATATGACCTACCCAAGGTCACAGAGCTGGGAGTCAAACCAGACTGTTTTTCCTACTATGCCTTAATCCTCCTCATGACCATATGCACACTCACTCCTGGACCTACCTTCATTTTCTAGAACTCCAAACTTATTATTTCACAGAACAGAATTCTATTCTTTGTAGCTATCTCTTGTAACTTCAAAGATAACAAGTCATTGGAACAGATATACTCAAAGAAGCTCACCTTTGGCAAATACTGTCAAGTTAAGGTTTGTAAGCCACAAAAGAAAATCAAGTAAAATGATATTATTGTTTCTTTAAATCCATAAAACCAAAAATCTCCAGTGAACCAGAAAATCTCTCTACAAAAATCATTGTTAAAAATAAACTTTAAAAATTGACAATCAACAAGAAAAATAGAAATTTTAAGACCTTCAGACTAGAGCAGTAATTATATTATTGATCCAAAGGATTAAGGCAAAGAGGAGGAACTTGGGGATAGAGTATGACTAATGATTGCTGCCCTTTAGGTGGGAACTTTGAGGTGTGATGGATGATTAAGTTTTGGAACCCCAGGAGGAAGCCACTCTCTCCCACCCCCAATCCCACCTTAAAGAAGTTTGTTCAACAGACTATACCCCAAAGCAATTTTGCTAGCAACTTCTAATGTGGCCAGTATGATAGAATAAAGTACTTTATAAGCTGTGATGAGCTTTACAAAAACAAGTACTGTCTTCGTCCTGG
This sequence comes from Sapajus apella, assembly GCF_009761245.1. Lineage (NCBI taxonomy): Eukaryota > Metazoa > Chordata > Mammalia > Primates > Cebidae > Sapajus > Sapajus apella. The sequence continues at coordinate 17,201,923 of NW_022436977.1, forward strand.
AGGCTAGAACTTAGGTTTTTACCATGTTTGTATCCTTAGAATACTTGGACTCAGTAAGTATTTGCTGAATTGAAAAATCAAATAGCCTATCAACAACATCCTTCTGATATTACTTCTAAATGAAAGGATTTGGTCGGGTGTGGGGAGAGGTAAGGGAGGCAGTCATTTACTGTGTATTTGCAGCCTTAACACTGTTTCCAGGGCTTTGTTGCATCCTGTTCTGCTGCAAGGAACCCTACAGAAACAGAGTACTGCTATAGAGAGGCAGTATGGAGGAGGTGACCTTGACATCCCCTTCTACAGCCTAGATTCTGGGATTGTAGATGCATAAAGGTTCTCCGGGTGACCCCATGTGGCTTTCCCTTTACTTGCTCACTGCCACCCTCGGCTGATGGCCCCACTGGGCTGTCTCTTCATTTCAGCTCCTAGAAACTCAGGCCTCACTTGATTTCTATCATCTGGTCCTTGGAATTTTCCTTCCCAAATCATAAGTATCTCCACAGAAGGTACACTGGAGTAGTTTTTTTCTTTTTTTTAAGATTACTCTTGATAGTAGATTCCAGTCACTCATTTATTCAGCAGGTATTAGTGCTCACTTACTAGGTGCCAGAAACAATATTACTCAAGGTCTAGTTCTGAACAACACAGACAAGTACCTCTCCTCATGGAAGCTGTATGCTAGTATGTGGGAGAAGGACACTGGAGAGTGAGCTCCTTTGTGACTGGCCTCCACCTCCCTACTCCACCACCAGACAGACTTTGCAATAGGAAAGAACATAGCAGCATGTCTGTAAGGTCCAGGAAGGCAACAGAGGTGGCAACGAGAACTTCACTCTCAATAATTTGATTAACTTTGTGTTTATATGGTTTTTAGGACCCTTTACATTCTGACTAGCCAGGGGACTGGGCTGCTTGTGGAGATGGTCATGCTGAGTAGCAGAAACTGCTCCCAGCCATGTCTGCCTCTCAGCCTATTACTGAATTACCTTTGCACTTTCAGTCTGCTTCTTAGTAGAAAGTGTGCAGCATAAACAAATTGACTCTGATACTCACTGCAACTATTAGGATTGTAACTTAGGGAAGAAATTCTGCTACTTTGACTTCAAAGTGTGCCCTGGTGTGAACCTGTCTGCCAGGGCATTTTCTTCTCTCTGTAGAACAGTGTAGTATGGCTAGCTAGAAGCATCAGATCTCGGTTGTGTACTTGGGGCTCCTATGGACTCTTTTGAGGGCTGGGGATGGAGCAAGGCTTTTCTCTGCTCCAGGAGCACAATGAGAATGCTCTGCCTCCTAAAGCAGAGCTCTTGCCCCCTCTGCCCTGGCTTTTTGCGAATAGCTTTCAGGGAGGGCACAGCTTCCACTGAAGCTCTTGTCTTTGTGGGCTTGCAGGAATGTGCTTAGTGAGAGACTACCCAACCCTCCAAAGAGCTCTGGTGAAAAGAACTGACAAACTCATGTGTATTAGTCTGTTCTCATGCTGCTAATAAAGATATACCTGAAACTGGGTACTTTATAAAGAAAAGAGGTTCAATTGACTCACTGTTCTACATGGCTGGGGAGGCCTCACAATCATAGCGGAAGGTGAATGAGGAGCAAAGCCGTGGTTTATGTGGTGGAAGGCAAGAAAGCGCCTACAGGAGAACTCCCCAGAAGGGTAACCTTCTAAGGAGGGCCGATTAGAGCACACAGTTCAAAGAAGTCAGGTCCCGCGTGGCTGAGTCCCGAACAATACCCTCAGGACCCGGGCCTCCCCTCCCCTAACCCATCTTCCATTGTAGGAGAATGCTTGTAAGTTTGTGAGACCTGCCACTATTCGGGTCCTGGAACCGGTTTAACTATGATATTCTAGATGGAAAAGCTGCCCCGTAGAGAGAGACAATCCTAAGCAAGACAAATTATAAACCAAATACAAAGCCTCAAAGCCTTCAGCTTCTGAATTTCCCCCAAAATGTTTTACCAATTTAAGACTGGCTCCACTGAGAACTTGAACCGGCCACTTTGCATTTGCAGGCCCTACACCTTAGCAGACTGTGCAAACAGGCCACTTGCCTCAAGGGAAGAGAGAAAGGTTTCTTACGCCGCATTTTGAATGAGAATGCTGCACCCTGAAGCCGTGTGGCCTGCCCAAAGCCGGGGCGGGCTGAAAGCCATCAGCCGCCTGCTTTCCCTCAGCTGCTTCAGCGAGTTAAAAAGCCGCCGCGTCAGTTTAAAAGCTGCGTTCGCAGCTGCTGCTGGGCCTGCGCTAAGTTCCTCAGCCCCCGCGGCTTTCAGCAGCCATGTTGACCCCGCCAGAACCTGCGGTTGGGCCACTCCCCAAGCTGCTGCCCACACAAGGACCCGCGTCTGGCAGGTGAACGTCCTGGGGATGCTTTTTACCCTGCTGCCTGGGACTGGAGAACGCAGGAGAGACCTTCCAGAACTGTGCGCCAGGCTGCCGGGCTCCCTGTCCCTTGCAGGCTCGGGCTGTACCTCGCCCCGCCCCGCTGCTTTTCTCTGGCCGACCTCTGCGCAGGCGCTGGGTTGCGCCCCCGGGGCTGGGCTTTTCCAAGGAGTGGAACAGCGGGGTGCTCACCCTTTCCACCCACCCGGCTCCTGCTGGTTTTGGTCCCAGAGATAATATCTGAAGGATAGAGAAGGAGAGGGAAAGCAAAGAGAGAGCTTGGAGGTAAAAAAAACTGCGCTTTTCCTTGTGGCTGGCCCGCGCCACTTAAGACGGGCTGGGCTGCAGCTGCTGCTCGGGTTCCCCGAAGCCCCGCCTGACTGCGGCTGCTTCGGGTGTTCTTAAAGAGACGGGACAGAATGAGGCCGGTTTTACTGACGGTTTTGAAGTCTTCTTCCCTGGGTCTACCCCTCTTCTGGCTGTACCCCCTTTGGTGTACCCCTCTTCTGGTGTACCCCACTCCTGGCTGGCTCGCCAAAATGTAATTTTGGGGTTAGGGGTTCAGGGTGCCCTCAGCTCCCCTGAAAGAACCTTTCTCCAGGTTCTTGGTCTCCTGCCCTCCCGAGAATGAGAGGGGGGACCACAGCGCAGTAAATGCAGGACTCAAAAGTGTTTGTAGAAAGTCACTTATTTAGGGAGAGAAACAGCAGAAGGAGAGAGAAACAGCTAACTCTCACGCTGAGTGAGAGAATCCAGAAAGATGGAATCCAGGAGAGGAAAGCAGCTTCCACACTGAGTGGAAGGGAATATAGAGAGATGGCGTTTAGGAGGGGAAGACAGGCTTCCATGAGAGTGTGGAAGGGTACCCCAGAGGGGAAATCCAGGAGAGAGAAAAACAGCTTCCATGAGAGTGTTTGTGAAAGGGGACTCAAACCTGGAGTCCGCAGGGGTGTGGAAGAAGGGGGCTTTTAACCTGGAAGGAACCCCCACCTTCTCCAAGACCCCTGGCCAATCAAAGGAGTTCCTTAGAACTTCCGCTGGAGTGATTGACTTTTAGTTTCTTCCCGTGCTTGCAAATTCAAACATAAACCGCTAAATCTCCCGGATGGAGAGGGATGGGAGGTGGGCATGGCACTGGGAAATTCTTGCCTTTAAAACTACGCCCCCTGGTGGACCTGGAAAGAGAACACATTCCCTCAGTACCTGAGCCCTGGGATAACTCCAGCCAAATTGCAAATCTTGTTTTTAGGAGCTCTTGAACGAGCCTGACCTGGGTTACCAAAACTAGTTTGAGAGGAGACTTCACAGCCTACCCAGCTCCCAAGGAGCTTGAGTCATTTGGCCAAAGATTTGAGAACTTTGAAAGATTATTTCATCCACTACCAAAATAAACTAATCAAAATAACTCTTTGAAGCTACCTAAAATCCATTCTGGAACAAGACAAGTTTATAAATACAAAACATAATTAAAGAACTGTTTTTTAGTAGTGGGGGAGTATGGAGAGTATAAAAATTCAAGATTCACCTTTGCATAACAAGAATGTATCTTGTAGGCTTTGTCCATTTCCTTGTCTGTTGGCTGTTTATGTGTACATTGTCTTCTAATAGATAGAATTCTGCCTGCCTTTTCCCCTTCTCCTGTTTTTCCGCTGAAGTGGGGAGGGAAATAACCAAGACACAAAGGAGCAAAGCCAAACACTACAAAAAATTAATAGAATATTCTCTCCAAATGAGATTTTTAAAGAGGCACTTTAAATGCAGCAAAGACCTAAGCACCAACATCAATGTTCCTGTAAGCAGAAAATAAAATCTACAGATAAAGTTTTAGTGGAAGGTGTATCATTTTACTTCATTAATATTCATACTCTGAACTCATAGGTGCAATTGCAGTGAACTTCATGGGACGATTTTGCTCTTCGGAAGCAAACAACAGCCCTAGACCAGCCTAATAAACATTCAAAAACACCATCCTTACTGGGCACAGGTGTTTTCCAATTGCCACCAGTGCTGATGTTTAGTGGGCTAGAGCTCCAAGCACTGTCATAATTCGTGCTCTGGCTTTGCATCCTACATGCCACTGGAATGAAATGGGCAATTCATCCTGTCTCTGTGTTGGGGAAGATAAGGTTGAGATTCTCCTAGCAATATACCTGTATTCTAGTTTACCATATTTGTGGTCAGAATGATACTCCTCCCAGCCTCCCCTAACTATTCAAGGACAGGTTAACTGTGAGAAACGTGCTTGAAAGTCTCCTCCTAGTCTATTCCTCTTGAGCTGGTTTCTGACCCTCAGCCTGAGCACCTGGTGAGATCCTTTAACTTGTACTCCAGTGACCTTCTCTTGGCAGGTGCAAAGTGGTTAGACAGCATATATATCCCACCTGGAAGCAGGAGCATTTTGTTTTTTGAGAAACTGACCTGGCCCTGTAGAGGATGGCTGGGCTATAGGAAATGATAGCTTGTGTTTGCATGACACTTTAATACTTTTAGAGAATGTATATAACTCATCGTTTCACTCAACCCTTATGCTGGCATTCCCATTTTGCCCAATGCATTGAGATTGACTTTTTCACTTTACAGGATCACAACAACACTGGACTTTTGGTCTCAAGCCTCCTGTTGCTCCTTTCATTCCACAGCTACTCTGAAGATAAATGGAGGATCATTTTGAATTCGCAAGGGAATCACCTCCCCATTTAAAATTCCTTATGGTTATGTGGAGGTGAGGCCAGCAGATGAGAATATCCAGCTTAGAGAGAAGGGGAAGGAACCCAAAGGAAAACCAAGGATTTCGGCAGAACATATTTGAATGGGAAGAAATCCTCAAGATGTCCTAGAGGAGGGAACCATAAGAATTGTAGCTGAGAAGCTGGAGAAGTATCTGACCCAGGTAGGTAAGATTTGGTTTAATCTCTTGATTCTGGTTGCTTAATTCTGGGACTGTTTGCTGTCAGGTCTGCACAATCAATTGGCCTAAGGAGATAAGGGACCTGTTTAAATTAACATCAGAAAGAAAAAATAGCATATTCTCTGGCAGAAGCATAGTTTTCCTCAGCTAATAGACAAAGAAGGTAGAGCAGAGGGGAGGACGCTGTATGGCTCTGCCACCTTCCCCTGTGTGACTGGACCAACCACTGACTTCCCCGGAGCCTGGGCTTCCTCATCTCCCCTGCCACACTGAGGATAAAGTGTGCTGATGTGGAGAGCACTGTGAAAAGCACTGCAAGGGGAGGGCATAAGCCTGGCTTCGTCATATGCCAGAGGCCTCCAGCCCAGGGAGTAGAATAACTCACAGAATAGAAAGGGGCTCAAAGTATGGGCTTCGGAGACAGATTTGCTAGGGTCACATCTGATGCTGCTAGCTCCTTGGGCGAAGGCCTTACTCCCTCTGTGCCTCTGTTTTTTCCTCTGTTAAATGGGGATGATACAGTGAATGCGTGGATCAAATGGGTAGCACTAACTGTTGACAACAGTGCTTGGTATGCAGTCTGCGTTCAGTAGACAGTGATAGTAGTTACTATGATTAGGAATGCCACTACTACTGCTGTATTTTCTGTGATGGCCTTGTGACCCAGTCATATGTGTCCAGACTCTTCCGTATCAAAAGCTTCTAGGTGTTTATAGTTCCTAGACCCAACCCCAGATCTACTAAATCGAGATATCTGTGGAAGGAGCCTGGGAGTCTGTATTTAACGAAATGCCCTGAGCAGGTCTGAAATCTGGTGTGTGGAGCAAATTCCTCAGACATCCAATTTAGGATGAATCTTCCATCACTTAGGCCCACTGCCCACATCTTACTCTGCCACCATAAATGCCTCTACTTTCTCACCTTTGTGTGAGGAATTGCTGTGTCCTCTGAGTACATGTGGACTCCTTGTGTCCTGGCTGTGTCCAGCTATCCCCACTGCCCGAAAACTTTCTTACCCTCCCACGGTGAGCCTCCCTAGTCTGGCCATATATGAATGTTACACATTTTATCTTCCTCCAAGTCTTCTCCATCTGTGCCCCTTATCCAGCAGCTTTTCTCTGGCAGCAGAGCTAGTGATGGGGACTTTCCATAGGTCTGTTTCCTAGCCAGTCTGAAATCCCCTTTCAGTGGAAATTTGGTTCTAGTTGTGAGAAACTAGGGGGCTTTGATTCGTGTGACCAGCTGGTGTTTCCACATCCAGGAATGGCTGGGGTGTGAGTGAGGAGATGATCTTATTCCCTTGGTCGTCAGATACTGTGCTTACCCTCACAGCCTCCGATACCTCCTGGGCCTGAATTGCATGGCAGAGCTTCCTCCCTCCATGTCTTGTTCAAGCTCTTTCCCTGTGTTTGGTCCAGCTCCCCCAGACTGCTCTGTTGCCACTTTGCTCTTTCCACCATCACTGCCCACACAGGATGTGGGTCCCCTCCCTGATGCCTTTGCTTAGGGATTGAAACAGCCCCACCTAACCACCCTCTTTAGTCTAGCTTTCCCAACCAGGCTTCCTGGGCACAGCCCTCCACTTGAGGCAGTGTGGCCGTCCCCACTGGTGAGAGAGAGTTCTGTGAGTCTGGACTCACAGATGCCCCATGGTGACGGAGGTCAGACACAAAGCTTGGGGCCAGAGCCTAGCCCCAAATGGCAGACCTCCCTGGAGACACAGGAACTGGCCAAGTGGCAGCCAAGTAGCAAACATTCCTGGTGTTTGCCACCCCCTAGGGCTCACCACATGTGCTGTTAGGTCACTCATTTGACCTGCTTTGTTAGCAGATCCTGTCTTCCTCCCTGACGCCCTTGCCTTGCTCTGTTCTCTGCTACAACCAGGGTGAGGATGGAAGGCTGGCAGTGGTTGCAGGGCATTGTGACTTTTGGGGTGTGATATTCACTACCCTGTTGTGGTGCAGGGAAGCCCGCAAGGCCTGGAGCCATGACTGGGAAGGTCCTCTGGACTCCCAAATGTTCCTTTCTGCCAGGGCAGGGAGAGGGCAGGGGGAAGGCACAGGTGATGGTGCTAGCCTTTAGGACTAGTCATTAACATTTTTTGGTGTAGCGTCTATTCCTTCTCCAATCATCAAAGCTGTTTTGTGCAGGGACAGATGTATGACTTACACTTTAATATATTCTTTCATTCGGTGAGTATTCCCTTAGAACATACGTTGCCTGGGGACTTGGAGTGGAGGTGCTGGGAACAAGGTCAGGTGATGTGAAGGAGATAAGCCATAGCTTACACAGTGCCTGGGCTTGGGCAGGCCTCAGAGAATCGCTCTTAAATAGGATCGGGCAACCCTCATATAAGAAAATTAGAGGCCATGTAGAGGCTAAAGGCTCAGAAAATCTTCCTTGCCTGCAGCATCTGGGGAGGTCTGAAGGTAGAGAGAGCACTGTGGTTGCCTTTGAAGGACAGGTGGGCCCTGTGGCCAGACAGGGGAGGTGAGAACTGCGCAGTGAGTCAGCTGGCGCAGACGCAGGGAGATGGGACGCTTTCTGGCATGTTCCAGATGTGAAGTGTTCTGTTTGCCTAAAGCCTGGGGTTTCTGAAGGGGAATAGTGAGTAAAAAGTTTGTAAAGACTGGCCAAGACAAGTCTGTGGAAGTCTTTAGCCATCAGACAGGGGGCTTTGAGTTGACTTGGTCAAGTAGGAACCACTGGAGTCTATCTTTAGTAGACAGATGAGTGAATGTGACAACAAATTGTGCTTTAGGAAGGTGAATCACATCTTCTAGACCAGGAAAACCATCAACATAACAGCTTAGGAGGAAAAGGATGGTGGTGTGAAAAGAAATGAAGAGATGAGAGATCAAGGGTGTCCTGAGGGAACTGCAGGATTTGGCAACTTGGTGGGGACTCTTTGGGGGAAATGGATATCAAAGGCAGCTGAGATATCAAGAAGTCATTTTGTGCTTCTATATACAGATTTCTGTGGCCTGGAAAGGTTAGTTCAGTATTCCTAGACATTTATTAGTGCTTACTGTGTATCTCATGTAAGAGGAACAAAGGCAAACAAAACACAACACTTGCTCCAAATGGAAAAGGCCTTTACAGGAGACCCCAGGCTGGCCCACACTACTCTCTTGGCAAAGAAAAGCAGAGATGGTCGAATGTTTCATTCAGTATCCTCTCTGTAGTATGGATGAAGGGGTCCAGGTTCATGTGCTCCCTGTGTGGATAGCTTGGTGACTTTGTTTTTCTTTGTTTCCCTCCACAGCTATTTCTCTTGCCCCTAACATGAGGTGTGAGTAGGAGACTGCCCCTGCTCTACTCCCCAGCCTTAAGCCCCCAGGGAATCCCAGTGTTTGAGGATAATCAGAGGAGCCAAAAAGAACCACAAGGGCCAAATAAGGAAGGGAGACACAAAACAAGAGCTAAGGGATTGAAAGGAGGCCTCAGTGGGGAAAGGAGCTGAGGGGCAGACACAGGGGAAGTAGGGGAAGCCTTCCTGGGGAGAGAAACTGGGAGACTAAATGTTAGGAGGCCAAGAACACAGGGCGTGCTTGGGGAATGTACATGGTCTTGTCCAAAGAGTGTAGGCTGATCAGAGCCTTGTTTACAGCAAATATTTTGTTTTGTTTTGTTAATGAAGTCAAGAATAACAGCTGGAAATCTAATTAAGTGGTTTAGAAGTTGTGGTTTAGCTGTTTTCTGTTATACAATGTTCTGGGTTTCTTGTTGGGCCTAGAAGCCATCCCAGCTTGTTAGCCAATTGTCAAGAGGTCATTGATGAGGCAACTTCTCCATTCCAGCCCATAAGCATAACTGCTGGGCTTTGATTTTTGGCAATAACTTATCCTTGTGGAGAGGATTTTAATTACTCAGTGTCCAAGAAGTAGAAAGAAGTAGAAATCTCACTGCTTTCCTTATGAGGTCTGTTTAGGAACAGCGAAATGTGTGGGTGACAAGACATACGTGAATATATATAGAAATCACCAAGTTTCATAAATATATTCATGGAAAATCAAATGGTTAAGGCCAGGACCAGGTGAAAGTTAGTCTTTTGTCCTGTTTTATTTCATCATCCTGGATCCTTCTTCCCTTTCAAACAGCAACTGGAAATATTATGACAACCAGATCTTTTTCATTCTAAATAAAAAGACAAGAAGGACCACCCAAGAGTAAGAAGAATAATCAATTTAATTACCACCAGTAAATTACCAGTAATTCTCTTGGTAACATTATGCGTTAGTATGATTAAAGTAAATATAAGAATAGATTTTTTTTTTTCCTTTTTGGCAGAGCATGGTATGGTGATGGTGGCTGGAGTTGGAGCGTTGATTTTAAAACAAAAATTTTAATAAATCCAGGAGAGTCAAATCCCAGACGTGTCTCCAAGCATGATGTGTTGGACTTGGTACCTGATGGCTTTCAGACTTGCTACCTGATGGCTTTTCCCTAGAGCTGATGTAACAAATATGTGGTTTAAAAGCAACAGAAATTTCTTTACTCACAGTTTTGGAGATGGAAGTGTGAAATCAAGGTATTTCTGGACCACATTCTTCCCCCTGAAGTCCTTCAAGGGAGAATCCTTCCTTGTCTCTTTCAGTTCCCAGTAGTTCCAGGCATTCCTTGACTGAAGGCTGCATAACCCTAATCTCTGCTTTCATGTCGACATGGCTGTCTGACTTGTGTGTCTCAATGTCTGAACTCTTCTTCTGCCTTTTTCTTTTAAGGACATCTGCCACTGGGTTAAGTCCAGGATGATTTCTGAGCTCCTTAGCTTAATTCAATCTGCAAACACCCTTTTTCCAAATCAGGTCATATTTACAGGTTCCAGGGATTAGGACACAGGAGCATCATTTCAGGGGCCACTATTCAATCCACAATGCTGAAGATGCATTCTTTGCTAGCATGAGAATGTGCCCCTGGATGTTCAATAAATCTTTGTTGACGGACTGGTGGCCTTTAGTAGAGCAGGGTTTAACTGGATTCAGTGTGAGGCAACTGGAGGGTGTAGCAAGTCTCTGTAAATAAACTGCATTTGGAATAAAAGAGGTTATGTAATTTACAGGATGGATAGGTTAAATTCATTTTACTAAGCACAGTATTTTCTGAAACCCTATCAAAAGCTTTCCTGATAGGCTCTGAGGCTGAAAATCTGAGATCCCCAATGAAAGTTATCCATGTGATATTTTGTTATTCATAACATGTTTTGTTGTTTCTTCTTGTCATTATTGTTTTTATCCTTAAAAATAGAACATTTTGAATTGATCCCATTGGACATTTGAAATGCTTAGAGCTCCAAAATACTGACATGCTGTGGAATAAAATAAGTACGTTTTAAAGCAAGTCTCCCTGAAATAAATGGAAGACAGCCTAGTAAATAATACACATCTAAGAGTTGTTTAAGAATACTTAAAGGGACCCACATGGGTCAGAGTTCTTTCTTTCTTTTTTTTTCAAAGGGAGATATTAAGACATAGGGTAGCCAGGGCCATAAATGTGAAGTCAGTTCCCTAAACAATAACTGCAGAGAGTCCCTTTTCTCTTTCTGTCACTGAGAAACACAGCCGCCCACATATTCCTGCTACTCTCCCTCCATGCTTGCAATGGTGGTAGTTTGCCTGGAGAGCAGTGACTCACCGGAAATGTTCTCCTTTCCAGAGTAAACAGCTAGAATGAAATCATGTCAGCACCATTTACCAATTTTATTTTTAATTGGCTAATATGCCTCTGATCACTGAAGGGGAAATAAGTGAATGAGGGCTGGCTCAGGCTTAAGGATCTGCATTATTATCTTGTACATTCATTTAGATCATTTTCCACCATCCACCCAAAATACAGTTATTTATTAACATAATACGGTTATGGATCTATCTGCAGGGCTTGAAGATGAAAATTGAAACTGCGATGATTTAGCTGAAAGTTACTGGAGCATTCATAAAGCTGTCAGAATTACAAGAGAAAACACATTAAGAAAACACCAGCACTAGTTGTTATTAAATGGATATTCAAACATCATCAGCACTGTTATCCACAGCAGGCTGGTCTAATTTATAAGCTTCTGTGCAAGGGGATAATGGTAGCTGCAGGTTCAAAGGAAAGTGGATCACAGGCATGACATTAGGAAGAGTGATCACATGTTTTCAAACATAAATCAGGAAATAGGAAAAAGTATTTTCCCCCTGATTTGTTAATTTACTTACATCTTTAAAAAGTATTTTCAATAAATCACATTTATAGAAAGCAATAAAATAAACTGAAAAAGCACAAACTTGACTTTAATTCATTCACCAAATGCTTATTGAGTACCATTGTTATGCCTGGCATGCTTTTAGTGGTGGATACAATATAAATTAAACACACAAAACACCAGCCCATGGATGGACTTCAATGACTCTGCCAACAAATCCTAATGGAGTAGCTACTGTATACCAGGCATGTGCTATGGTTGATATTCTGACAGTTCACAGTCAGACACATTGGTGATCATATATACTTATTGGTGATCATTTTGGTGATCACCAATCATACATATTGGTGATCATATACACTCAGTGTTACTGAGACTCTGACCCTGGGTATTCTTGGGAACGCTTACATGTCTCCCATGAGTTTGCTGATAAACTTTGGTCATTGCCTGTTGTTCTGGCAGCCAAGCTAGAGCTCGGTAGAGTTGGGCCTCAATGTGGAGAGTAGCTGTTCTGAGCTGAAATTGTGCTCCATTTCCATGTCTGTGTGCATGTCAAAAGCATCAATGGTGGTGAGGCTGAAAATCTGCCAGGATGTGATGTTGGTGCCCCTGGAATGGTACCAGTGCCCTGGGGCTACTGCTCTACATCATTCCTGTGAATGTGCTCCTTTTCCAGCACACACAGTGCAGATTGCTTGAGTCCCAAGTGTCACAATGTACAGCTAGTCAGTTCCTACACTTCTCCTTCTCAAGCTCCGTTGCCTCTCCCTGCAATCGCTTCTTCACCTGACCTGTCGGTATCTGGTCTTCTTGCCCCACATAAGTTTAAGGACATTGGTTCATGTAGGGAGAGTGATGGCCCCTCCCTTTGCTCATTATGGGCTCCTAAGATCTGGAACAACCAGGCTAAAATATCCCATTACACACACATGCATCTTTGAAAAGAAGATCGCCTGAGAACATCTGCACAGTTGGCCTTAGGAATATAGCCACTAGGTCCAAACTGAATGACACTAAGTTAAAGTAGAGCAGCAAGTATTCTCTGCAAACACACAGGAAGACGAACAGAAGCCAATTACAATGGCAAGAAACAAATGGCGGTATAAGCTGTGTACCAAAAATGAGGTTGAAGTTAGGGTACGGTAATTAGGAACATGGAGTTTTCCCAAAGATGAAAATAAATTGGCAAAGAGCTGAGTGATCTACACCCAGGTCTTCCCAAAGGAGAATTATAACTTACTTTATTCTGCTATTTAATGCATGTATATTGAGCTCCTGCTCTGACACAGACATTACATTTGGCCCTGAAGATATCAGAATGAATAAGATCCTTTCCCAGCCCGTAAACAGCTTAGAGTCTAAGGCAAAGATCAGCAGAATATGGCCCATGGGACGAATCCCACGCACCTCCTGTTTTTGTAGGGCCTATGAGCTAAGAAGTGCTTTTAAGTTTTTAAATGGTTCAGAAAAACACAAAATAATAACATTTCCTAATGTGTGAAAATTACATGAAATACAAATTTCAATGTTTATAAATAGTAGTAGTATAGGAACACACAGTCAAGCTGATTCTTTTATGTGTTGCCTGTGGCTGCTTTTGAGTAACAACAGCCAAGTTGAATACTTGGGACAGAGAAAACATGAAAACATGAAAAAGCCCAAAATAGTTACCCACCCCTGACCTAAGAGGGGGACTGACACAAGAGACCAGCAGGTGACATATGACATTACAGAGGTAAAGATGTGCTCCAGTGTATTCCTGGAGCATTGAGGAGAGGATGATAAAAGCACAATTTTCGGTTTCCTTAAGGTCACTAGAACAAATGTATAAGCAACGTAAGAGAATTTAAAAACACTTCTTTTTGCCATCACTTAAACAAGAATCCAAAAGATCCAAAAAGAAATATGTTATTACATTTCCAGGTTAACTATTCTGTATTTTACTTCTTTAATTATTAGTAGTAATAATACTTCAGCTTCTCTTAGTATCAGTTTATACATGCAGGTATAAATTTTGCTGTATGATCAGTTTCTCTTTTATGTATTATTAAAACATTATTTATTCAGAATATCCTGCATGGGATGGAGTTTAAAGAGTAAAGATGCTTTAATTCTTAAGTATTGCGATCTGAAAGCCATTGGTCTTAACAGCTTGGCAAGCCTGGGTCTCTGGACAGAGTTCAAATGGCAGGTCTCCCAGCAAGGCCTGAGAAAAGGGTGCACTCTAAGAGGTTTCTTTTCACTGGAGTCCCAGGATGGGGAGGGGTGAACATTAGATGCCAGTGGGACAGGGGTGTACTGTGGCAGTTGGCCATGCATGGCTGACCTCAGAGGAATTTTTAAAATGAGACTTCACACGTATCTGACTCAGAATTGCTGAGCAGAAAAAACAGGTCTATGGCTTTTACTTCCCATTTTACTCCTAGAATTTTGGCTTTCTCTGGTGAAAACATAAGCTCATGCTCTTGGGCAGGTGATCAGGGACACAGACAAGTGGTCCACATTGACACACTGACACACAGCATCAGTTGTGAGGTTAGAAAGTTAGGATTTGAATCCTAGTGCTGCCATTTAGCAGCTCTGTGACTTTAAGAAATTTTCTTAGCCTTTATGCTTCAGTGATTTTTAAATGAGGAAAATAATTGCAGCTATCTCATAGTGTTATTGTGAGGATTAAATAAATTAATTCATGAAACCCATCTGGAACAATGCCTGGAACATAGATGAATATTTAACATTTGCAGGGATGATCATCATGGTCTTGGTGGTGATGATGCTGATGCTGATAATGACCATTTTTTCTCTCCTGGAGACACCAGAGTTAACCATAAACACTATTTCAAGGATCCTGAGACGTTTTTCTTTGCACTACATCTTCACAGGAAAAATCTTTCTGTCTCTAATTTTTTGAGGTCTTCTGAATTCTGGCTTCCCCCGTTGTCTATCCTATTTTTGTCCTACTTGTATCTTTTTAATCCTGACTATAATAATCAGGTATATATGCCCAGGTGCTAACTTTTATTATCAATGTGAAGGGCAGTTCGGTGGTGTGATTCAATGCTTTTTAGTAATACCACTGATGATCCAATTTCTGTTTTAGAGCATCAGGCACTGCCTCTGCAGCAGAAACGGTGACCACTAAATATTTGTTGGATTGAACTGAATTCCATTTTCACCCTGACAGTGGTGAAGGTCCCATTTTCCAAAATTTATTGCTGTCTTAAATTAGCCTAGAGCTTGAGAACTAGAGAGCTATCCGTTTATTTACATTTAACTACCTGCTACCTTCTACCTGACTCTTTAACTCTGGAAAACAGTTTGGAATCTCTGTCTCCTAATTTATAACAAGGTTTGTGTTAGGATTCTTCAGACAGATTGATCCTTATCCATGATTTCCTGAAAGTCTTGCTTCAAGTGTATCCTTGCTACCCTCTTTACCTGTTCCCAGCTAATTAGTTATTGACTCAGCTTCCTTCTCTTCCTTGCAGTTAGTTGCTCACCTTAGTCTCAGAGATGCTTGCAACAGGCTGAGTTTAGATTGCAATAGAGAGTGAGTGTTTTAATTATCTATTTCTGTGTAACAAATGACCCCAAACTTAGCAGCCTGAAACAACAAACATTTATTATCTCGCAGTTTCAATGATCCAGGAAACAGGAAGTGGATTGTTTGGGTTCTCATGACTTAGGAACTCTGATAGTGCTGCAATTAAGATGACAGCCAGGGATGAAGTCATTTGAGACTCATTTGGGTTGGAGAGTCTACTTAAAAAATCATGAACGTGGCTGTTGGTGGAGGCTTTCGCTCCTGACCATGCTAGCCTCTCCAGTGGCTGCTCACATGGAACAGCACTGGCTTCCTCCAGAGTGAGCAAGAGTGCCTAAGATAGAAGTTATATCTTTTATCTTGGAGGTAGCATACTGCCTTTTCTGTACAGTATTGGCCATATATATCAACACTAGTACAATGTGGAGAGGACTAAATGAGAGCATGAATAACAAAATGTGGGTTCCTTGGGGGCATCATGGAGGTGGGCTATATAGTCTTGTCTCTAATGAGTCACATCATTACCACATGCAAAATACATTCATTCTTGATCCCGGCTCCTCCAAAGTTTCATCCCATTAAAGTGTGACTTTGAAATCCAGGATTTGTTATCTAATCAGGTCTAGGAGAAAATGAGGCTTCTCAGGTGTCACTCCTTAAATACAGGCCCTCAACGACAGTTCTTCACCTGTGAAACTACGGAAACAAATTACTCCTGCTCTCCACACCTAACATACAGTGGGAGACAAACATAGGATAACGGCTACCGTCATTCTTATTCAAAAGGGAGACCTAAAGAAGTTACTGGTGTTTCAGAAATAGCAATTCTGAAATCCAGCTGGACAAATGTCAACTATTCCTTGAGTAAGGATTGAGGTCTGGGAATAATTCCATGGCTCTCAGCTGTAGGCTGTTGGTTTGTTTCTCTGACTCACACTTTTTATTAAAATAAACTTTTTATTTTAGAACAGTTTCAGATGTACAGAAACTTGAGCAAGCTGCTCAGCTTTTTCAAGCCTCAGTTTCCTCATTTTGGAACACTTTCTAATATTTTCATTTGCTTGCTTCTTCTAACTAGAATACTACTACTCAATTTTCCAGTCACTTTCTCTAGGATGCACTTTCTGGCCAAACCAGGCTCAAGGTAGAGTTAGGTTCTCCTGCCACATATTTTTACAGTTTTTTTGTCATGCAGACAAACACAGTGTATTGGGATTATTTATTTTCTTGTCTCACGCTCTCTCTCTCTTTTTTTTTTTTTCCGAGACAAAGTCTTGCTCTGTCGCCCAGGCTGGAGTGCAGTGGGGTGATCTCTGTTCACTGCAACCTCTGCCCCAGGGTTTAAGCAATTCTCCTGCCTCAAACTCTAGAGTAGCTGTGATTACAGCGCTTGCCACCATGCCTGGATAATTTTTATATTTTTAGTAGAGATGGGGTTTCACCAGGTTGGCCAGGCTGATCTTGAACTCCTGACCTTGTGGTCTGCCTGTTTTGGCCTCCCAAAGTGCTGGGATTACAGGTGTGAGCCACCACACCAACTACAGGTATGTGCTGCCATGCCTGGCTTATTTTTTTTTTTTTAATTTTATTTTTTGTACAGACAGGGTCTTGATGTGTTTCTGAGGTTGGTCTCAAACTCTTGGGCTCAAGAGATCCTCCTGCCTTGGCCTCTCAAAGTGCTGGAATTACAGGCATGAGCTGCTGCACCCATTCTGTTGTTTTTATTCTTACTGTTGAGTTTTTTTTTTCCCCATTTATTTATTTTATTGCATTTTAGGTTTTGGGGTACATGTGAAGAACATGCAAAATTTTTGCATAGGTACACACATGGCAGTGTGATTTGCTGCCTTCCTCCCCATCACCTACATTTGGCATTTCTCCCCTTGCTATCTCTCCCCAGCTCCTCACCCCCCACTGTCCCTCCCCTATTTCCTCCCAACTGACCCCAGTGTGTACTGCTCCCCTCCCTGTGTCCATGTGTTCTCATTGTTCAACACCCGCCTATGAGTGAGAACATGTTGAGTTTTGAGAGTTCTTTACACATTCTGGATATAAGTTCTTTGAAGCTTATGTATTTAAAAATACTTTTTGTAGCTTATCTTCTTCATTATCTTAGTGTCTTTTGCAGAACAAATTTTTAAAAATTTGATGAAGTCATCTATTTTTTTAAATGAATCAGGCTTTTTGGAGTTACGGTATGAAGTTTTTGCCTAGAGATTTTCTCCTATTTTTTTTCTATATGCTTTATGGTTTTACATTTATATCTGTATCCATTTTAATTTTTTTATGTGGTGTGAGGAATTGGTCAAAGTTTTTTTTGCATGTGAATGTCCAGTTGTTTCAGTACTAATGTTGGAAAGACCAATAATTGAACTTAACCATTGAATTATCTTTGTACCTGTCTCAAAAATCAACTAGCCACATTTCTGAATTCTCTATCTGTTCACTTTATGTCTATTTCTCCACCACTACAAATGGTCCTAATGACTGTAGATTTAAGTAAATCTTATAATTAGGTAGGATGGTTTATCCAGATCTTCTGTTTTTTTCCTTCAAAATTACTCTGAAGAAATAGTTCCTTTTCCCTTCCATATTCTAGTTCCTTTGCCTTTCCATATAAATTTTAGAATCAGTTTGTCTATAACAAAAATCTTTCTGGGATTTTATTGCAATTGCATTAAATCAGTAGGACAACTTAGATCTTCTAATTTATTTACATGATAGGCCTCTCCAGTCTTTTTAAATTTATTTCATTAGTATTTTATAGTTTTTAGCTTACATAGCCTGCACATTTTATTATATTTATATATAAGCATTTTAGTTTTAGAATACATTATTGCAAATGGTATTTTTTAAAATTTCAATTTTCAATGATTGTTCATTGCCTATACAGAGAAATAAAATAAATTTTTCCATATGACCTTGTATACTGAGGCTTTGCTTTATTTATTTATTAGTTATGGGATTTTTGTTTAAATTACTACCATGGGGCTTTCTATATAGCAATCATGCCATCTGTGAATAGAGACACTTACTTACTTTTTTTTTTTTTTCCATCTCCATGCCTTTTTTTTTTCTTGTCTTATTGTACTGGCTAGAACTTCAAGCACAGTGTTGGATAGGGGTGGTGAGAATGGCCATCCTTGCCTTTTTCCCAGTCTTCTGCAATGTTATGATTAATTTTATGTGTCCACTTGACTGGATCATGGGATGCCCAGAGAGCTGATTGAACATCATGTCTGGGTGTGTCTGTGCAGGTGTTTCTGGAAGCGATTAGCATTTGAATTGGTGAACTGAGTATAACAGGTGGCCTTCAATAGTATGTGTGGGCTTCATCCAATCTATTGAAGGTCTAAAGAACAAAAAAGCAGAGGAAAGTTGGATTTGCTCACCCTCTGCCTGACTTGAGCAGCTTGAGCTGGGACATTGATCTTCTGCCCTCAGTGCTCTTGCTTCTCAGTTCTTCTTAAGTCTACTGGAATCTGCACCATTAATCCTTTACCCCTCAGATTTCTGACACCACTGGCTTTCCTGGATCTCCAGGATGGATTTAGAAACATTCTTTTTGTTTGTTTTTTTTGTTTGTTTCTCCAGAGGACCCTGACTAACACAGGGGAAAGCATCATATATTTCTAAGTTCATTATTTTTCCAAAATTCAGTATACATTGATGATAAAAATCTCTCATCAAACTAGGAATAAAACTGAACTCCTTTAACCTAACATCCATTTATTAGGTTAAAGAGGTTCAATTTTATTCCTAGTTTGCTGATTTTATCAACATATATTAAATTTTTTCCAAACTTTTTCTGCATCAAATTAATGTGATTATAAGATTTTACTTCTTTGTTTGTAAACATGATGAATTACAGACTAATTTTTGAATACTGAACCAGCCTTGCATTCCCAGAATAAATTCAATGTGGCCATTATTATTACATCTTCATGTACGGGTGGATTTTTATTTAATTAGATTTGTTGACAATTTTTACATCTATAATTTTGAGGGAGTTTGGTCTGTATTTTCTTTCATTATTTTCAGTATTTGGTATTTTTGGTTTTGGTTTTGGTTTTGGCTGGACTCATTAAATTAATTGGAAAGAATTTTCTCCTTTTCTGTTAGAGAAAGAATTTGCATTATTTCTTCTTTAAATGTTTGGGAGAGTTCCTCAATAAAATTAACTGGACCTGGAGATTTCCTTTCCTGAGAATTTTAAACATTAATTTCAATTTTAAAATAGTTATAGAATTTTTGGGGTTATAGTATTCATCTTTGGTACATTTTTGTAGTTGGTGTCTTTTTAGAAATTGGTCCATTTAATGTAAGTTATCAAATTTGCATGCTTAGAGTTTTTTACAGTATTTCCTGATTAGTCTTTTAATAGCTTCGTGAATATGATGAATATAATCATTCATTCTTGATATTGGTAATTATTGTCCTCTTGCTTTTTTCTTTGTCTGTCTGGAGATTTATCAATTTTATTTGTTTAGCTTCTTTGATTTTCTTTTCTATTTTCTCTTTTTAGTTTTATTTTTTTCTCATAACCTTATTATTTCCTTCTTTCTGCCTGCCTTGCATTTATTTTGCTTTTCTTTTTTTACTTTTTGAAAGAAGAATTGGAGATTTTTGACCTGAAATGTTTTTCTTTTCTAACATAAGCGTTTAATGCTATAAATGTCTCTCTAAGCACTGCATTAACTACCTCCCACACATTTTTATGTTGTATTTTAATTTTTGTTCAGTTCAAAATATTTTCTAATTTTTCATTACACTTTTTCTTTAACCCATGGATTAATTAGAAGTATGCTTTTTAATATCCAAGTATTTGGCGACTTTCTAATTTTCTTTCTGTTATTGACTTCTATTTTAATTATATTAGCATCAGAGAATATACTCTATGTGGTTTGATCCTTTTAAGTTTTTTGAGGTTTGTTTCACAACTTGGGATATGATTTATCTTTGCGAATGTTTTGTGTACACATAGAAACAGTGTATATCTTGCTGTTGTTGGGTGGAGTGTATTCTATAAATGTCAATTATATCAAGTTGGTTGACAGTGTTGTTCAATATTCTTGCCAATTTTTCATCCACTTCTTCTATAAATGACTGAGAGAAGAGTATGCAGTTTCCAAGTATAACTGTGGATTTACTCATTTCTCCTTTCATTTTTATTTTTTTTTTGTTTTATGTATTTCAAAACTCCCTTGCTAGATGAATCCATTCAGGATGGGGTTGTTAGATTTAGCAAAATCAAAATAAAAAACCAAACCAAAACAAGAAAACAACTAGGATGCACAATTAAATTTGAATTTTAGATTAACAGTAAATCCATAAATGTTTTAGTACAGTTATATCTCATGTAATATTTTTATTTTATCTGGCAATCCTAATTGGATTGTTATGCTTTTTTGTGAATTGACCCTTTTATCAACATGTTCTGTGTCTCTTTACCCTGGTATTTTCCTTAACCTGAAGTCTCCTTTGTTTGATATTAATAGCGACTTCAGTTTCCTTCGCCTGTCCCCAGCTTTCTTTTGGTTAGTGTTTTCATGGTCTAAGAACACCAATTAAGAGACAGACATTGTCAGAATTTAAAACAACAGCAATAATAACCATGTGCTATCTAACAGAAACTCCTTTTGAATATAACAATATTGATTATATTAAATACTAAGCACTATGCCAAATTCAAATCACCCTGTTCAAACCTACTATACTACAAACAAATGTAAAAACAGTGACAACCCAGAAAAAGTACTTGTGTTATCAATGGCACAAGGTTACTGGCCCTAATTTTAAAGGGTTTGTGGCAAATCAATATTGGATATGTGAATGCCCCAGTAGAAAATTCAGGAATTCAAGGTAAAGAAGAAGAATGACTAGGAAACATGTAAGAAGAGCTTCAATTTTACAACCTTACCAATGAGAGGAAAAAAGGAAGAAAAATTGAATAATGAGAAGCATTTTTCCTCTGGCCCTTAAGCAGAGTAAGAAAGGATCCTGTCCTGGAATGGCAAAAGTGAGGAAGTGGCCACTTCCGCAAACCTAGTGAGAGTGCTGATTTTCCAGATATTGGCAATATTTGTCGAAACACTGGATCCAGTAATGCTATCGATAGAAATCCATCTTAAGAAACTGTGTGTGTGTGTGTGTGTGTGTCCTCTGGTATTGTAACAAAAAAAATTTTTTAAAGAATATATTTCAACTACTATATTATGCTGCCATTAAAGATGATAATGCATATCTAAATTAATCTAGGAAGTTATTTAAATATTTTTATTGAGTGAAGAAAAGTATGTATAGTGTCACATTTTTGTTAATATAGCTATAAAGATGATAATCTGGATGGATATATTTTTAAATGCTAGCAATAGTTATGTTTACATGGTGGGATTATGGAAGATTTTTCTTTTTTACTAATCCTTCTATTCTTATTTTTCTGCCATAAACATGCATGACTCATAATAAAATGCAAATTGTGATACTTGATATCAACATTTTGAGTAGATTTTCTTAATTCTGAGGGCTTTTTGGAAGCACCTACATTTTGAGCTTGACATTTTAAATTTCTGTAAAATATGTTTCAGCTTGGTTCATTTTTTGGTTTCAACCTGGTTTATTTTTTGTGCATGGCTCCTCTGTGTATGTTTGTGCCCTCTACCTAGAGAACTTCTTATTGTGTCATTTGGTAAGGAACGCAGCCAGAGAACAAAGCCACCAATGTAATTTGAGTAGGTGTGGATCAGAATGAATTAGGCTGCAGGAAATAGTTTGGGACTGTTTTTCAAGATCTTTACTTTTTTTCAGTCTTTTGTATTCAGGGAAGATTGAGAGCCCAAGTGGGAGAGGAAGCCTTTCAGGTTTTCAGGGTTTTAAAATGCAGGTCTCGAAGGCCTTAGACTGAGATTCCTCAGAGTGACAGGAACAGAATGTGGTGCAAAAAGCAAGCAAATCGCCTTGGCCGAGATAATATCCCTGTGGTCCCTGTCCCTCTCCTGAGGTGCCCAGCTGTCCCTCCTCTGTCAAATATCCCTTGCCTTTTCTCTAGTCCTTCTTTCCTCCATGATTCCTGAACTGACAGTGCCTTTGAATTTGAGTATCTTTCCCCCAAAAGTAGAATCATCTAGGAAAGTAAGGAGAGAAAATGAGGGTTTATTTTCTAGGTTGCAGGGGCCTATTTTAGTGAGGCAAGTAGCTCAAGGGCTTTGCGAAGTTTTCATTTGCTTGGTGTTGCTTTGTTTTGTTCATTTTTGCATGCCTCTGTTGTCCTAACGCTGTATCTCTTTACAGCTCTCACCTGTCACCTTTCTAACACTGTGTCCATTCTCTTCCCACCTCTACAGAACTTCTTATTGGGTAGCAATGAAAGGAAGGAAGAGAAGGAAGAATGAGGCACATGTGGCAGTGCTGTCATGGACACTGTGGCTACGGAAGTGGGTGACAGATTATCTGAAACAGAATAGGCTATGGGACAGATATCCCTGTTCTTTCCCGAGTTACTCATTTACTTGTTTATCCATTCCTTAAGCCAGAATTTTGTTCTCCTATATGCCAGAGAGCGTACCAGGCCAAGAAGTAGATGGATAAACCTACTTCCAACCCTCAAGTCACTCATAGTTAAGAGCCCAAATTATGAAAAATGGTGGCTCGTTTGAATTGCTTGGAGACTTTTGTAAGAATACAGATTTCTGGGCCCCATTTGAGATCTGTGTCCAGATTACTAAAGGGAGGGGTCAGAAATCTGTATTTTAGTTAAATTTCTCAGATAATTCTTAGCAGTCAGCATTGGGCCGAGGACCAATGTTAGAAAACTACTGGTAAAGGCTTCATGGTACATAAAAGAAAAAATACAGTTAAGAACTCATTTGCAGTGTGATTGTAAGGTCAGCCAGCCTCTCTTCCTTCCCTTCTTCCCCAGCATTCCTCCTTCTGTGAGCACTTAAGTCAAGAATGTATTTCAGTTTTCTATTGCTGAGTAGCCAGCTGCCCAAAAGCTTTGTGCTTTATAGCAACAGTGATTTGTTACTTTTATAATTCTGTGGTTGACTAGGATTAGCTGGGTGATTCTTCTGTTTCACACTGTGTAGCTGAGGTCACCTAGGCGCTGCATTCAGCTGAGAGGTCAGCTGAGGCTGGAGTATCCAAGATAGTCTCTCACCCTCTCTGAATGGTGTTTCATGATTTGGAAATTTAGCCTGAGCCTCCTTTTTTTTTTTTTTTTTTGTGACAGAGTCTTGCTCTGTTGCCCAGGCTGGAGTACAGTGGTGTGATCTCAGCTCACTGTAACCTCTGCCTCTTAGGTTCAAGTGATTCTTGTGCCTCAGCCTCCCGAGTAGATGGGATTACAGATGTGCACCACCACACCAGGCTAATTTTTGTATTTTTAGTAGAGACAGGATTTTGCCATGTTTGCCAGGCTGGCCTTGAACTCCTGACCTCAAATTATCCACTTGCCTTAGCCTCCCAAAGTGCTGGAATTACAGGTGTGAGCCACCGTGCCCAGCCTAGCCTGAGCCTCTTTACCACTTGGCAGTTGATTTCCAAGAAAGAGAAAGCTGATGCTAATGGTTTCTTTAAGACCTGGGCTCAGGAGTCCCAGATCATCACTTCTAAGCATTCTATTGGTCAAAGCAAGGCACAGGGACAACCCAGATTCAAGAGAAGAGAAACCAACCCACCTTGTGTTGAGAAGAGCGGGAAAATAATTGTGACTATCTTTTAGTCCACTATAAATTAAAAAAAAAAGATCCACAGGAACTTTGTGCTGATTTATAAGGTCTCTACACTCATTAACTTCCCGGATGACTTCAGGCTAGGGGTCTCAGAGAAGGGCTCTAGAAGTCAGTCAGTTTAGACCAAGACCTTGGCTGGTTGTATAAGTGCCCATAAATGAACAATAAAATTTAATAGGAACAGGCTGT
This sequence comes from Sapajus apella, assembly GCF_009761245.1. Lineage (NCBI taxonomy): Eukaryota > Metazoa > Chordata > Mammalia > Primates > Cebidae > Sapajus > Sapajus apella. The sequence goes on from NW_022436977.1 coordinate 17,225,860, forward strand.
AAATACAAGATAGGTCACTCTATCAAGACTGCATAAAAAAGAGCTGAAGATAAATAATGGACAAACAGGCATTAGAATGAAATCTAGCCTGTGTGCCAAAGAGGCAAGCATGATATTGGATATATCTAGAAATTCTGCAGCACAGTGAAACTACGACTAGAATATTATATCCAGTTTTGGCCTTTGTAATTTAGAGTCAGGATTGTTCAAGATAGAAACGGAAATGCAAGTGCATTGGATCTTCTTTGAATATATTTGTCTCTCTTCCCCTACAAGCATCTTAGTTTCATCGTACTTAGCTCCAAATTATTCTCAATGGCAAAAACCACAATTAATTTTGCACCACACTAATAGCAGAACTGTTTTGTTTTCTGTTGTATTTTCAATGCCCCTAGCAGTGCCTGGTGCCTTATAGGTACTCAGTAAAGGTTTCTTAAATAAATGAATGAGTCTCCTTGTAAGCTTTAGAGACTTGGATCACAGTAGCCTTTCCACGAGTGCTCACTAAATTGAGTTGTTGGCCACCGTGTTGTAGAGTGAAGATACCTGGGTTTAAGATTGCCTGCCTGCCTGCCT